>NC_083402.1:28191788-28492942 GCF_020745735.1 Hemiscyllium ocellatum | reverse complement strand
AGCCCTGTTTTCACTCGAATCTCAAAGGTTGAGGAGTGATCAGATCAAAATCTTCAAGATATTAACAGGAAAAAAAAAGGTAGATGAAGATAAATTATTTCCATTTCTGAGATTCTAGAACAAGGAGGCATACTCTGAGAATTATTGACAGACGTTCAGGAGAGATATTAGGAAGCACTTCTGCACACAAAGGGTGGGAGGTGTTTGGGACTCTCTTCCACAATGGCAGTGATACTGGATCAGTCATATTTTAAAGTTTTAATATTTTTGTTAAGGAAAGGTATAAGGGATATGGACCAAAAGCAGGTGCATGGAGCTCAGCTACAGATCTCACTGAATGGTGGAACAGGCTTGTGAGGTTGAATGGCCTACTCCTGTTCCTTTGTTAGCATGTCACTTGAAAAAGGTGAAAGTGTTGGGTTGTTATTTAATGGTCACACAAACAAGGTAACATTTACAGAAACTGGATTTGATTCCTTTGAGAAATATACTGGCACCAGGTTATCTTTCTGCTTAAACAAAATTGCCCGGCAACAGCTTTTTGAATCTGCTGTAATGTACAGTTTGCTACAGACCTGGGATACTTACACTCAGACATCTAAAAATCTGCAAGGTGAGTCAGATACTTCTTTCTGCTTCATTGACTAGAAGGAAAGTAATGCTGAAATACTTCGGAAACAAAGAATTTCAAACTAATAATAACATAATATTTAATCACCAAATATCAAAACAATCTGTGAGAAAGGCACCTCATTCCAACTCAGCCTTGTGGCTTGGAATCTCAAACCACAGAAACTTGTTCCTTTTTGCCTACTTTTTTTTTCAAACATCGTATTTCTGTAACGCTGTCTGTCTTATCCATGCTATTTGTAAATAAATGAGTGTGCATTCAGATTTAAAGTAGGTGTAGTTTAAATTTGTGTTTTATTAATTAATAATTCATTCTGCTACTTGTAAAGGATGAGCTTGATCTAATAACTAAGTTGTTTGTTTGTGTATTTATGAAACCCAGTGTAAGTTTCTTCTTTCTTAAATGGTGGTCAAGGTCAGGCAAGTTCACCATCTTAATAATTAAACTGGTCATTTACATATTTGTGAGAATTTACAGAACAGAAAGATTTGACTTTCCATTAGGTTCCCCATAACGGTTTGGGAGCATGTTGTACGGTCATTGGACACCAACAATGAGAGATTGATGTGGACTAGAAGTAATTCATAAGTATGGAAAGAATAGGTACCGGTTTCTCATTCTGTAAAATTAAATGGCATCAAAAGTGATGAAATATATCCTATAGATCCTGGAGGTACCTCTGAGTGATTTACAAGACTGGAAGAAGGCAAAGGCTATAGAGTTGGCAAGTGAATTGAAAGTATATTTCTTGAAAAAGCAGAGAAAAAATTAATCTATTGGCACAACATTTGGTGGAAATACAGGTCATGCTAGGAATGCCAAGTGATGAGACACTTGAGTTAGTGGGAATGAGTCTATAGCTATAGTAGCTTGAACATGAGAAAGATCTAAAGCTGCTGGAAACAAAAAGGGAGAAGGAACATAAAGAACTGAACCTAAGGAAAAAGAAGAATAGAATTTAAGAGCCTGGAACAGCAAATTCAGGTGAGAGAAAATGATAAAGAGAGGGAAATAAGAAAAGCCTTAAAAAGACGCAGGTTTAAAGCAGAGACTTTGAATGCAGATAGCTCTAATGAAGTAAACCAGACCTTCAATCTAAAGTACAGTCAGGAAAATGCTGGAATTTGTACAGGCTCTACCAATATTTGAGGAAGAGGATGCGAAGTCATGCTTCATGTCATTTGAGAAGGCATCAAAACAAATGAAATGGCACAGGAAAACTGGACAGAACACTGCCAGAGCAGATCCACAGGTAGAACACATGAAATTTACACATCGCTGTTAAGGAAGGTAACTATGAATTATGACAAAGCTAAGTGGGACTCTGAGTGCTGAGGAGGATGTAATGAGACTTCAGGGTGAATTAGACAAGTTGAATGAATAGGAGAAAATGAGGACTGCAGATGCTGGAGATCAGAGTCAAAACTGTAGTGCTGGAAAAGCACAGCAGGTCAGGCAGCATTGTGGAAGCAGGAGAATCGATGTTTTGGGCATAAGCCCTTCATCAGGAATTCCTGATAGGTGATGTTCTGGCAAATGCAGCAAAGCATGGAGAAGTATGATGCTGAACACTTCCGTTGCAATAAGAGAATGGCAGGACATTATTTAAATAGCAGTATATTGGGAAATACTAATGTTAACAAGAGAGCTGAATGCATTTGTGCATTGATCACTGAAAGCAAGCAGGCAGGCTCTGCAAGCATTTAGGAAAACAAATGGTATGACATCCTTCATTGCAAGCTAGTTCGAGAACAGGAGCGTGGATGTTTTATTGCCACTGTACAAGACTTTCATGAGACCTCACCTGGAGTACTGTGTGCAGTTTTGGCCTCCATACCCAAGAAAATATGTCCTTGCCAGAGAGAGGCAGTGAACATTCACCACATTAATTCCTGGGATGGCTGGTTTATTGTCTGAACAGAGATTTGGTCAATGGGGTTTGTATGTACTGAAGTATAGATGAATAAAAAGTATCAAATTGAGACAGGCTGGACAAACTGGGATAAAGGCACAATGCTTTTACCTAGCCAGGGAGTCCAAATAAAGGGGACCCAATTTTGAGTTGGCAAATCTGTTCAAAATCTGTTCCATTTAGACCAAACCTATGTGCCTCCAGTTCAAATTCCAAAATCTAAAATAAAGGATATCAATAGACAGAAATCACATACCTTACATCACAGGGCAAGTCTGACCTGTGCTAAGAAAGAGCTAAAACAGCATAGGTAGTCTTTGAGCCAAGACGACTGTATGTTGAAATTAGAGTCATTAGGCCAAACTCAAAATAAAGGACAATACACAGTGAACTTTTCATAAGGTTAGCCCTTTGCTTTATGCTCACTTCAAAGAATAAGTAAAGAGATAGTTAAAGATATTGAAGAGTTGCTAAAAGGTTGTGAAGTGTGACTCAGAATGAGAAATGATCCAACCAAAGTTGCTTTCATTCCATGGTTAAACACATGAAAAGCTTGAGAATATGTACAGATTGACTTCTCTGAAGAGGAATGGAAAGAATATTTTGTTTTGGACAATAGCTATAACAAGTGTTGAGTCTATGCCCAATGCCTCAAGAACTAAAATAATAAAGTTTTGAGAAATTTGTAATGTATGGGTTGCAAGAGGTATTGCAAAATAATGGTCCAAAGTCTGAGTTAAAAGTTGTTATGTGTGAGAACAGAACCAAATTCACTTTATTACAGTGCTCTCCGAATTTGTTTCTGTTGTGAACTTATTTTGATGCTTAAACTGGTGTCACCCCAGAGTGAAAATGGCAGGTGGGAAGAGTTGTTACGCAGGGTGGAGGCTGAAACATTACCATAGATTAACATTTTGCAGACTGTGTTGCTGTCAGTAGCAGGCCTCAGAACTCATTGGATTAGGCCACCCCATAAGCAAACAAAAAGCATATTTACAGGGACCTTGAAGCCAATTCCCGGATTAAGTCTCTCCTCCACATGTGTTATTACTGCCTCAGAGCAAATGGCCTACATTTCTGGAGAAACTTCCACTAGTGTCATATAGATCATTTGCATGAAAGAGAATATTGACCAAAAACAAAGCATGATCAAATTCCTTCAACACTCCAAACCAGAAAGAAAGGAAGAGTCACAAGCTGGAGGTTTTGCACGATGACAGAATTCAGCAGAAAACCAGAGACCCAGAGTCTTCCATTAAGATGAATCAATCAATGTCATAGTCTCAGCAACTAAGTGGATTTGGTAATCAAGATCAAAGCTCAAGGTTTTTACATACAGATGTTGAAAGAACTGAGCTGAAAAATGTGTTGCTGGAAAAGCTCAGCAGGTCAGGCAGCATCAAAGGAGCAGGAGAATCAACGTTTCGGGCATAAGCCCTTCTTCAGGAATCTCCTGAATGCTCCTTTGATGCTGCCTGACCTGCTGCGCTTTTCCAGCAACACATTTTTCAGCTCTGATCTCCAGCATCTGCTGTCCTCACTTTCTGCTAGTTGAAAGAACTGAGTCAAGCTAATGGAAATTGACGGTGACAGACAGAAAGGAAAAAAGCCAGATGGTTTAATTGAAAGTAAATAGGAAGGAAGAAAACAATCAGTAATTATTCTTCTAACTTCTTATCAAGTGTTGTTATTTTTGTTAAAGATAAACTGGTGATAAAAAAATGTTATATAACTCCTATGTCTTTGAGGCTTGCACTTAAGCTGTTATAATTTTCAAGACCAAAGGCTGTCAGATTATTTTCTCAATTTTTCTTGGGCTAGAAGTATCAATTCCATTGACTTGCAAAGGAATTTGAGTGTCCAGTTATCACTTCATGATAAACTTTTCTCAAAAATGTATCCACTGATATACTTTGTTAAGTACCATTGCTGTATTCAGGATAAAAATATAGTGACCAGGTCTCCCAAATATTGGGAGATTACAATAACGTACTTACATAATATATTCCCATTCAGTTCAGTAAATGTTCTAAATCTATTTTCCGCAAAGTTGAATGAGTATAATATCAGGCAGATCCAATTGAAGAATAAACATCATTTCATTCACCTGCATTTTATGAATATAAGCAGTAAAAATGTGAGATGAACAAAGCCATCTCATATTATATGAGTGAGTTTCTAAAGGTCAAGACTTAATCATTGGTGGGAAGAGATGGCTGAATGGTATTGTTGCTGGGCTAATAATCCAGTGATGCAGGTAATGTTCTAGACACCTAGATTCAAGTCCCACCTGGGTAAAACAGAGAACAGTACAGCTCAGAAATAGGTCTTTTGACTCACCAAGCCTGCACTGACACGTGGTGCCATTCTAAACTAAAAAACCTTTTGCCTCCATGTGATCTGGATTCCTCTATTCCTGGCTTTTCATGGATCTATCACGATGCTTCCTAAACATTGCTATTGTATCTGCTTCTACCACCTTCTCTGGCAGCATGTTACAACTACTTACCACATTCTGTGTAAAATACTTGCCCCTCTCATTTGCTTAAACTTTGCCCATTTTATCTGAAACCTATGGTCCCTCATAATTGACATTTCTATCTGGGAAAAAGACTCCAACTATTCATGTTATACATGTCACTCATAATTTTGTTACCTTCTATCTGGTCGCCCCTCAACCTTAACACTCAAGCGAAAACAAAACAAGTTTGTCCAATCTTTCCACATACCTTAAACCCTGCAAGCCAGGCAACATTCTGGTAAGACTTTTCTGTATCCTTTACACAGCCTCCACATCCTTCTAGTGTGGCAGCCAGAACTGTGTGCATGTTCTAAACGTAGTCTAATTAAAATTCTATAAACCTGCAACGTGATTGCCAATTTTTACACTTTATGCCCTGACCAATGAAAGCGAAAATACCATATGTCTTTTTGACTTTCTTATCCACCTGTATTGCCACTTTCAAGGAACTGCAAACCTGAATTTGAATGCAATAAAAATCTGGAACTAAAAGCCTAATGATGACACAAAACCATTGCTGATTGCTGTATAAATCCACTTGCTTTATTAATGCCCTTTAGGGAAAAAAGTATCCATTGTTTGCCTGGTCTTGGGAGGTTGTAGAGCTGGAAGAGGAAGAACTTTAAAATCCGGCTGGAAGCTCATCTCAGGATCAAATACAACACCAAGTTTATGAATAGACTGGTTAAGATTACTGCCAGGAAGAGGGATAAAGTCAGTACAGAGTTCCTGAGTAAGAAGTTAAAACAATCATCCCAATCTTTGTAACATTTAATTTTTGGAATCTCATCCAATACTGTGTGTCAGGTACACTTTCTGATAATTTAGCATTAATGGAATAGTGAAGAGAGATATGACAAGACATGGTTCAGATTTAGATGATATCATCAAGGAACAGCATGAAGATGAGAGGCAGGAGATAATGTGTAGATCCTTAAGGCACTTGGGATAATAGAACAAGAACAGGAAGGTAAGCCATTGAAAATGAATCTCTGGCTTAGATCAGATATGTAAAATAAAACAGATGAGAGCAATTCCAAACAGCAGGACAGCCAGTGAGAGGCTTTGGAAGCTAAAGTTGTAGTTGAACATGTCAAATGCAGCAAACAGAATGAGGCGGGAAAGGTTTTCTTTGTATCAATTGGATATCATCTGCAACTTTAAAAAGAACTGATTCAGTCATGTGGCAGAGGTTGAAACCTGATTGGAGGGATTGGGATCGGGGGCGGAATTCAAAACTAGGGGACATACTTTCAAGGTGAGAGTAGAAAGATTTAAAAAGGACATGAATGGCAACTTTTTTTACACAAAGAGTGTTTTGTGTGTGGAATGAATTGTCAGAGAAAGTGGTGGGTGCAGGTACAGTTACAATGTTTAAGACATAGGACATAAATAGGACAAGTTTGAAGGGAATTGGCCAAGCACAGGCAGACGAGACTAGTTAGCTTTGGAACATGGTCGGCATGGACCAGTTGTACCAAAAAGTCCGTTTCCATGCTGCATGACTCTATGCCTTAATGGTATACATGTTCAAGGACTTTGGAAAGGAAAGAACATTTGAATATGAGTGGTGAGGAGGGTAGAGTTAAGGCCTCTTTATACTTTATTCTTTCATGGAATGTGGACACACTGATAAGGCCAGTCTTTGCATATTTCCCATCCCTAACTGCGCTCAAGGGCAAATGAGAACCTAACACATTTTGGAGGAAAGGGTGGTGATGACAGCAGATTTCAAGACATGAACTAACAGCTGAAGCGATAGAATCATTGAAAATACCAGCTAACATAAGTACCAAGGAGGGAGTGGGTGGTCAGCAGTTTAGTGGGAACTGGGGCAAAATGTGGTTGGCTATTTGCAATATCAGCACTCTACATTGATTGGAAAACCATTAGTGGATACTGTATCCTAAAGAACATCTGACCATTGTCTTATTTTAATAAACAGCAACTTTGAAAATCTGCAATGACAGAACAAAACTACTAGCTGTCAAATTCAACTACTCTGTGCTTTGCTCGAAAAAGAAGCTTTTGTCTCAAGTGCCTCTCCAAACTCCATTCTTTCAATATTTTGCATGCTGAGTATTCTAATGAATGACTGAAATGTATGTTTTTAGTGTAAGCAATTATTTTATATTTTAGTGTTTTTTAAACCTATCTATATAAGAGCTGATAAAGTCACAGAGTCATAAAAGGTATACAGCAGAGAAACAGACGCTTCAGTTCAACTCATCTGACAAGATATCCTAAATGGCAACTACTTCTGCTTGAATTTTTGAAATTAGTATTAGCTGCTGAAAGAATAAAGCCATTAGCACAGCAGAACACTTAATTATTGCTATTAGGTGACCTTATACAGACCAGTATTTGAATTTGGTGACAGAAATCTGACAATCATAAAAACTTTCTGAAAAGCCTTGAACATCCATCCTCTTTTGGAAAACTGACCCCAATTTGAAAATCCGATAACTACATGACTTTCCAAAGATTTGCCTTATTAAAATTACATTTATCATGTTTATTTTGTCAAAAAATAGATTCAATATGTGTTTTTTTTCCTGGAATCCTGCATCAACCATTGTCCTCAATCCTATACTGTTACAATCTCAATTCTTACACCACCAATAAGTAGATCTCAAATGGTGACTGGAGTTAACACAGGCCAATTGGTATAATAATCAATGCAGAAACTAAGCAGAGACCACCTTTGATTTGGGGTTCCCATTATGTATTGGCCACTTTTGAAAAAAAAACACATTTTACACAGAAGTGGTCAGGTACACGCCAAACCAATTCCATTCAAAATTTTGAGATTACGTATCAACGTCTCTTATATACTTATGAAATAGCTTATGAGTAAATTGTTGAATTTTGTAGTGTTTTTCTTGTAATTGACAGAGCATGTGGTGACCTCCCCAGTCAAGTAACACAACAACCAAGAACTGGCAATGTATTCAGCATACCGCTGTGTATACACCATTGGAATTGTTTTTCGAAGAACTATGAACTACTTTACTCACCTAGATACTAAGTACAGTTTTGCTTATTAAAGTACATATATGCAGTATCATTATTGCAATCAGTTTTGTGCTTGTAAATTTTAAAACGGAATGGGAATCATTACGACTTATTAAAACTTTTTAGCTAATCAACAACTGATAAAATCACGTACGTTATATTCCCAGCTAATACCATATCTAAGTGGATCCATATTCTCCAATAATTCTTCATTAGGTCGGAGCGCATTGATGACATGCTTATGTGTCTAAAAAGCACTCAGTATTCAATAGTCCGGTTGTATGGCAGCATTCCAACCAGCAGCTAAGAGTTATATCTTTCATTTGCTCTGGGTAAACAGGCTTTGCAAACACCAATGCTTTCGCTTAGAGTCTGGTCTCTCCGACCAGAATGGATCTGCAACTCCTCCGTTCTACCAGAGAAATGTTGCCTGCACAGTGAACCGTTTCAGTAAATATTGAGAGATAACTTGTTTAAATAGCAGGCTGCGATATTAAGGTCTGCGCTGTTGCACTAGAGTACAAAAACAATAACTCGGAATCACATGCTTTTTATTCAGCAAGTTGGGGTGTATGTCATTATCATCCAAGTACTTGAGTCCGTCTTTTGTGAGGGCATTTTTTGAAAAAAAAACTGGCGCGTCTGTTAAAGGCATCAAACAAATTGAGGACAATTTCGAAATACAATGTACGACATGAGTCCGTGCAAATGCATTTGCTCTATCATTATGTCCTTTTGGAAACTGCCTAAATATTTCTGAGATGAAAAGTTCATCATTGCCAACTAAAGTGGGAGTTTTGAAAGGTGCGAAAATCAACTGGTTGCAGTACTGAAGTAGTAACTAGAGAGATTATAGGTTCAAAACCGAGGGCAAGATCTGACAATGAAACACTCGCACTGAGATTGCAACATGATTTCCAGCCTCCACACAGTAGTTTGTTTTTTTTGTTAAAGCAGGTCACACAACACTGGGCTGGTGCACTATCCCCCAAAATACCTGTTCAAAGCCAGAATGTTTTACACCGAATGAAGGCATTGGCACTCACCCAGATACTTTATACCGAAGCCCCGGGGAGGTTTAAGGGATCTCCTCATCCAGGCTTCCCTCAACACTTCCAGGTGGGACTCCTTGCCCTGGATCAGCAGGACGTGTTCGTCGATCCAGCCGAGGAAGAAAGCCTCCGAGATGGCGTCTGTCACTCTCTTGTTCCAGAAGTGCTGCATGTTCTCCGCTTTAAAGTCGGCGAAGATCTCGTAGCCGGTGTGATGGTGCTGAATGTTGTCGGTGACCGCCACCGCAGCCCTGGCCGAGCCGCTCCGAGCCAGCACCACGGCCAGAGAGTGGGGGGCGATCTGCAGGAATTTCTCCATTCCCCCCTGCGGCATTGCCCCGAGGTGACGGAGCGACGCCGCTGCTGCAGCCGCCCGGGGGAACTTACAAAACTATGGGCAAGAGTGTTACTCTGTCAGCCTCTCCGCAGTGAATCCCCCGCAGCCAGCGATGCTTTGCATTTCTCTCTCTGCACGGATGGTATCGGAGCGCAGCCCGTGGAGAGGGAGGGGGCAGTGCTCAGGGTGAGGGGAGGAAGGGCCTCACCGCGGGTTGGGGAGGGCGGTATTCCTGCCCCCTCCCCACCTCCACCTGCCTTGGGTTCCCGAAACCAGTCCCCTGCTCCGGGGAAGGACGTGCCGGCACTGTTTCTCTTTTATCTTGACAATAACAAGACCCCCCCCCCCTTCTCTTCCCCTCCCTCCCTCCTGTTCCTCTGACCCCCGCTCCCACTCCCAGATCCTGCTGCCCGCCTGTGGGAAGGTGCCACTCTGCCGTCCCCCTGACAGCTCCACCACCCGCCCGTGCGCCTCCGCGCTCGCTCGCCCATACAGCGCGCACGGCCGCGTGCCCGGCTCGCACCAGCTCGCCCGCGCGCTCCCGGCTCCCGCCAGCTGGGCAGCGCGCTCCCGGCTCACACGTAAGGGGAGGGTATGTCAGTGACAGGCGGCTGGGGAAGAGGAATTCAGCGGTGACGAAGACCGAAAGACATACAAGCAGAAATGAGGCCATTCAGCCCACCGAGACTACTCCACCATTCAGTCATGGTTGATATGTTTCTGAACTGCAAATGTGTTGCTGGTCAAAGCACAGCAGGTTAGGCAGCATCTCAGGAATAGAGAATTCGACGTTTCGAGCATAAGCCCTTCATTTTACTTGATATGTTTCTGAACCCCATTCTCCTGCTTTCTTCCGTAACCAGGATGGCTCAGTGGTTAGCACTGATGCCTCACAGCCAGGGGCCTGTGTTCAATTCCTGCCTCCAGCAACTGTCTGTGTGGAGTTTGCACATCCTCCCCATGTCTGCTGGTTTGCTGGATATGTATGCCAGGTGAATTGGCCTTGCTACATTGCACATAGTGTTAGGCGCATTAGTCAGGGGTATATATCGGGTGGTGGAATGTGTCTTGGTGGGTTACTGTTCAGAAGGTTGAGTTGGTGTGGACTTGTTGGACTGAAGGGCCAGTTTCCATACTGTAGGGAATCTAGTCTAACTCTTGATCCCCTCGATAACTAAAGAACCTATCGATCTCAGTCTTAAATACACTCAATGACGGTCTTCGCAATCTTCTGTGGCAATACATTCCATAGATTCACCACTCTGGCTGACACCTTTTCTCCTCCTCTCCATTCTAAAAAAGTCTTCCCTTTACTCTAAGGCCCTCAGGTCCTAGACTCTCCTATCAATGGAAACATCTTCCCAACATCTATTTTGTCCAGGCCATTCAGTATTCTGTGCATTTCAATTAGATACCCCTCATCCTTCTAAACTCCATGAAGTGTAGTCCCAGAGTCCTCAAACATTCCTCATATGTTAACCTTTTCATTGCTGGGACCATTTTTATGAACCTCCTCTGAACATGGTTCAATTCCCGCCTCAGTCAACCGACTGTGTGGAGTTTGCACATTCTCCCCGTGTCTGCGTGGGTTTCCTCCGGGTGCTCCGGTTTCCTCCCACAGTCCAAAGATGTGCGGGTCAGGTGAATTGGCCATGCTAAATTGTCTGTAGTGTTAGGTCAGGAGTAAATGTAGGGGTATAGGTGTGTTGTGCTTCGGCGGGTCGGTGTGGACTTGTTGGGCCGAAGGGCCTGTTTCCACACTGTAAGTAATCTACTCTAAATGTGAGGTGATGCATTTTGGGAAGAATAACAGGATGGTACAGTACTGGGTCAATGGAAAGATTCTTGGTGGTGTGGATGTGCAGAGGGATCTTGGAGTCTATGTGCATAGATCCCTCAAAGTTGCCATCCAGGTGGATAGTGCTGTTACGAAGGCATACGGTGTGTTAGGTTTCATTGGTAGAGGGATTGAGTTCCGGAACTGCAATATCATGCTGCAACTATACAAAACACTGGTGCGGCCACATTTAGAATATTGTGTACAGTTCTGGTACCAATATTTCGGGAAAGATGTGGAAGCATTGGAAAAGGTGCAGAGGACATTTGCCAGGATGTTGCCTCATCTGGCGGGAAGGTCTTATGAGGAAAGGCTGAGAGACTTGGGTCTGTTCTCATTGGAGAGAAGAAGGCTAAGAGGGATTTGATAGAGACATACACCATGATCAGAGGATTAGATAGGGTAGACAGAGAATCCTAGGATGATGACATCAGCTTGTACGAGGGGGCATAACTATAAAATTGAGGGGTGATAAATTTAAGACAGATGTCAGAGGCAGGTTCTTTACGCAGAGAGTGGTAGGGGCGTGGAATGCCCTACCTGCTAATGTAGTCAACTCAGCCACATTAAGGAGATTTAAACAATCCTTAGATAAGCACATGAATGATTTTGGGATAGTGTAGGGTGACGAGCTGAGAATAGTTCACAGGTGAGCGCAGCATCGAGGGCCGAAGGGTCTGTTCTGCACTGTATTGTTCTATGTTCTAACTCTGGGGTGTGGTCCATCTGGTCCAGGTTATTTATCCATCTTATTCAAAATCACTGGACATGAATAATACTGTAACACATTTACTGGTTACCTGATCCTGACCAAAGATCTCTGCAGAACCCAACAAAACTGGCTATTCCTACGCTGCACTACTGTTACAATGATGTCGTACAATAAAAGAATCAACTTGCATGTGGGATCATACCCAAGCCCTTGAGAACAAATTAAGTTCTTCAGTTTTAAAGTGTAGTGAATAGTACACAGGAAATCACACAAATGCAATGAATTCAATGATCAATTTCCAGTGACATTGGACAGCATGAATAAATTGTTAGCCAGGACACCCTGTCCTGAAGTTCTGAAGGACCATGCCCACTAGAAACATTAATTTTGTTTCTCTGCCAGACTTGTTCATTTATCCAGCAATTTCTGTATTTGTTACCCATTTCCAGCATCTGCAGTATTTTGTTTTTTACCCCAGAGGTTCTTTGACCTTCCGAGTTACTTTTTGGCAGAAGCAGTTTGGGAATCCATTGCAACTTGTTTGTTGGCAGCTGGGTGGACAGGAGGTTTCCCTATTCTTTCCTCCTCCATATCGTGGGCGGCACGGTGGCACAGTGGTTAGCACTGCTGCCTCACAGCGCCTGAGACCTGGGTTCAATTCCCGACTCAGGCGACTGACTGTGTGGAGTTTGCACGTTCTCCCCGTGTCTGCGTGGGTTTCCTCTGGGTGCTCCGGTTTCCTCCCACAGTCCAAAGATGTGCGGGTCAGGTGAATTGGCCATGCTAAATTGCCCGTAGTGTTAGGTTAGGTAGGGGTATGGGTGGGTTGCGCTTCGGCGGGTCGGTGTGGACTTGTTGGGCCGAAGCGCCTGTTTCCACACTGTAAGTCTAATCTAATCTTCATCCTTCTCTTCATTCTGTTCTGACTCCTTGGAATCTGGAAGAATTTTCTCCCCCTTGTCTATAAGCCCCAGGTAATTCAAAAGTGTAAAATTTATTTCCTAAGTCATTTACTTGTGGCACTGTTGATAGGATTCTTGCATGGATTTTTTTTAAAAAGTGAAGCATTGCTCTGCCACTCCTGGATGTGAGCATGTGACCTAAACTGATGTTAGCCTGATAAATGGATGTTACAGACCCTTATGTTCAAGGGGTATAAATTTCCTTTGTGACTTGACCGACCATCATTGCACAAAAAAATCAGTAAAACTAGATTAACTAGTCATTTACTTTATTTGTGGGATTATCTCATGTTTGTGCAACTTTAATATATGCAGAACATCTGTTTACCTACCCACTAATTGCATGAAAAGTATTTCAAGTGGTCTTTGAGACTGTGATAGCACAAAATTTCCAATTATTTTTCAGCAATTCACTGCATTCATTCATCAATCCTATTTATCTCAGAGAGGCTGATTGCAATGTTACTTTTTATGAGCTCAATAAAGATATCTCTCTGTGAATTAACTTAATCTATTTTCTTCCCATTTAAAGGGAGGACACATTTTTATACATCTCTCAGAGAATTCAAAGTGTTTCACAGCCAATTAAAAATTATTGAAATGTAGGGAATGTGCAATTTTCCACAAGTACCCATAATCAACAAGTTATGATAAAGTCAAGCTTAGTGGTGTTGATTGAAGAATAAATGTTGGCCAGGACAATAGCAGACTGTTCCTGCTCGTTTCTGAAAACAGTTATAGATCATTTGCACCCAACTAAGACTTTGACAAAATCTTGTTTTACCAGCTTTTCTAAAAAAATAGAACCTGTATCATTGTAATAGCTCCTGAAGTGCAATGCTAGATTATATGCTGAAATATAAATCATGAGGTTTGAATCTGTTGCAATTCAGAAGAACAATAAATGCTATCCCTGAGCTAAGGTCATTCTTTTTGCTTTTTCTCTCCTTGTGAAACTAAAATTCTAATTTTGCAAATTGAGACAAAAGTGTAGATAAGACAATTTCTCCAAGGCAAACAGAAACTTTCAATACTCTCTCCACTTTAGCTGATCTGAGGATGGGTCACTCAACCCAAAATGTTAACTCCAATTTCTCTCTACAGATACTGCCAGACCTGCTGAGCATTTTAAGCAATCCCAATTTTCATTAAACCTTATAATACTATGATTACTGTTCCCTATGTGTTCTTCTATTGACACTGATCTACTTGACCACCTTCATTTCCCAGAACCAAGTCCAGCAATGACTCCTTCCCCAATGGACTGGATACATACGGATGTATAAAACTTTCCAAAACACATTTTAGAAACTCTTCCCTTCTCTGTTTATACACTATTAGTATTTAATTTATTTAAAGATAATTAAAGGCCCTCATTATCATTACCAAACAGTTCTCAAATTTTTATGTAGTTTTCCTCTAAATTAGCTCCTTTTCTATTAACTAATCGCCTATGGAATACACCTAACAGTGTGATTGGACCCCATTATTGCTACAACATCTTATTCCTATGTGGCTATTTGTGCTTGTAACTTACCCAACTTATTTACTGTACTTCATGCATTTATATACATGTATTATAATCCTGTCTGCAACTGTGTGGTGAAGAGAGTTGGTTTTTACTTTTGTATGTTAATTTTCTTCAGAGTTGCAGCTTGCACCACAGGCTAACAACATTGTGAAACCAACAATCAAGTAGGCAAGTCGTTCCCTATCTGTTTACTGCCTCTCCATTGGCAGGTTCTCAGCTCTGTCATGTTGTGATAACACACAAAAACTGAGACTCTAGTGTCCCCAGACTAAGGCTTGAGAGGAATTCATAGGAGATTTTGCATCCAGACATACATTGTGCGAGTCCACTGTCACATTGACATACCCTGACACTCATGAACCAAACTCCCATCTGTTGGCAAAAGCTCCACTGTCTTGTGAATGCCATTTCTTTATTCATTGATGGAATGTGGATAGGCCAGGATTTATTCCCTAATTGCCTATAGAAAGTAGTGGTGAACTGCTTCCTTGAAACAGTATAGACTTTGGGATGTAGGAACATTCACAGTAGTGTAGAAAAGGGAGTCTGGGATTTTGGCCCAGTGCCAGTGAAGGAACAGCAATAGAGTTCCAAGCTAAGATGATAGGTGGCTTGGAGGGACATCTGTAGGTTATGGTGCTTCTGTGTTCCTGATGCCTTTATTCTTCAAGGTGGTGGAGATCATGGGTTTGGAAGGTATTGTTGAAAGACCATGGGTGAGTTACTGCAGTCTATTTTGTAGATGAAACACACTGCGGCCCCTGCTGATGAAGGAACTGAATCCAGACTGTGGTAGATGGGATTCAAAACAAGTAGAAATGCTTTGTCCAGGATGGTGTCAAGCTTTTTGAGATGTAAGCAGGCAAGTGGAGAGGCTTCAATCATATTCCTGATTTGTGCCTCATAGCTGATGGATAGGCTTTGGCAAGTTAGGGGATAAGTTTCTCATCACAGAATCCCTGGCCTGTGACCGTTTCTTGTAGCCACAGAATGTATATGGCTTGTCTTATCCAGTTTCTGGTTTATGATAAACCCCGGGATGTTGATAGTGGGCAACAGAGTGATGATAAAGCCATTGAATGTCAAGGGGCAAGTTGAAGTCTTTGAGAGTAATCCCTGACAAAACTTCTGGAGCAGAATGCAAAGGTGAACCTCTGTGTAATTAACTGTATAGCAGCTCCTGTGGTGAAGCTGATGAAAATCATAGAACTTTGCACTCCTTTAACCTCAACTGGGATTGTTAAGAGTTAACCCTGACATTTGACAGCTACTGGTCTTGATATGTTTTGACTAGTCTTGCATATTGCAGAATGTTAAGACGCCATCAGAGACTGAAGTTACAATTGATAAACCTAAATCGGTCGGTGCAAAGGGCATTGCTTTTCTCTGACAATGGTCTGGACTGTCATGTCCCATAGCCGTGGGGTACCTCAGCTTAATCAGTCTTTGAGTGCTGACCTGACATTGTCCATTGTCTCCAATGGGGGCTTGGAGCTGAGAGCCTCTATTTTACAAGTGATAGCATCCATCACACTAGATAAACAAACAACCCACTGGATATGATGTGAAGATGGTGGATATTGACACTCTCAGTTTGGAGACAGATTTTGATAGTTGGGACCTCTAGAGACTGATGTTTGGAAGGGCACTTGAAGAGGAGAGCCAAGCACTGAAAGGGTTCATAAAAGATTTACAAGGATATTGCCAGGTTTGGAGGATTTGAGCTATAGGGAGAGGTTGAATAGGCTAGGGCTGTTTTCCCTGGAGCATTGGAGGCTGAGGGGTGACCTTATAGAGGTTTATAAAAACATGAGGGGCATGGATAGGATAAATAGACAAAGTCTTTTCCCTGGGGTGGGGGAGTCCAGAAGTAGAGGGCATAGGTTCAGGATGAGAGGGGAAAGATATTAAAGAGACTTAAGGGGCAACTTTTTCACGCAGAGGGTGGTACGTGTATGGAATGAGCTGCCAGAGGAAGTGGTGAAGGCTAGGACAACTGCAACATTTAAGAGGCATCTGGATGTGTATGTGAATAGGAAGGTTTTGGAGGGATATGGGCCAGGTGCTGACAGGTGGGACTAGAGTGCGTTGGGATATCTGGTCAGCATGGACAGGTTGGACCGAAGGGTCTGTTTCAGTGCTGTACATCTCTATGACTCTATGACTCTAAAATGAAAAATCAGCTGCCAAGAAATTAACTCAGTGGAAACAGATGCCAGTTAATCATGCCTACTGTCCTCTATGCCCAATGTCTTCTTCTGTAAAAAATGTGGCAAAGACAATCATGTCAGAGTGAAGCTCCTGAGCCAGGTGATGCTTAACACAGAGTTGACCAGCACAACACAAACTTGTATCTCGCGAGATTGGAGGCCACTGCTGTAAACCTAATTTTGAACTTACAGCATTATCTCTTAGCCTGACTCCATCTAATACTTTACAAACCAAAATTCCAAAAATTCTGGGAATTTTTAAAAAGTGGGAAGTGCTAGAAATATTGAGCAGATCAGATCATCAATCTGTAACATTAACACTTTCTCTCCAAGATGTTTCCTAACCTGTTGGGTATTTCCAAAGTTTCTGTTTTTATTCCACTGAATACTTTGCTATTTTGTATTCTAGTGCTACTTGCTTTTCCTGATTCTTTGTGCACTTTATTATTCCCTCTTAACCTGACATGCTTTTTTCCCATACACCTGCTATCTTACCTTAACCCTGCCTTAACAGTACAAGCATGCCACCCAACAAAGCCATTGATACAGCACTGTGAAAGATATCAGTTCTGTCCAACTACAAAAGCAAAACAATGTGGATACTGGAAATCTGGAATGAACAAAAAGTGCTGGAGAAATCAAGATCTGGTAGCATCAGTAAAGAGACCGAGTTAAAGTTTCAGATCAATGATCTTCGGTCATAGCTGAGTTCAACACATCAAGCTGATTCAACATATCACCTTTAAAGTAGGAAAATCCCACAAATCACCAAAAGAGTAATCAAGCAAAAGTTGTTATTGAGTCAAAGAAAGAGATACAAGTCAGAATAACTCAAAGTTTGTCATTTCAGTTTGGCTAGTCATAGTATACAAAGGTATTTATCCAAATGCCCAGAAGGAAAATAGAATCAGCAGCTAAAGAGTTGGTGGCGTAGATCCATTATAAAAGTTTTAGTCTTAAGAACAAAGAACAAAGAACAAGGAAAACTTACAGCCCAGGAATAGACCCTTCGGCCCTCCAAGCCTGAGCTGATCCAAATGTACTGTCTCAACCTGTTGCCCAATTCCTAAGCATCTGTATCCCTCTGCTCCCCACCTACTCGTGCATCTGTCCAGACTCATCTTAAATTAATCTATTGTGCCTACCTCTATCACCTCTGCTGGCAACGTGTTCCAGAGGCCCACCACCCTCTGTGTGAAGTACTTCCCCATGTATCCCCCTTAAACTTTCCACCTCTCACTTTGAAAGCGTGACCTCTCGTTATTTAATCCTTCACCCAAGGAAAAAGCTTGTCTCTCTCCACCCTCTCTATACCCTTCATGGTTTTGTAGATCTCAATCAGGTCCCCCTTCAACCTCCTTTTTTCTAATAAAAATAAACCTAATCTATTCAACCTCTCTTCAGAGCTAACACCTTCCATATCAGGCAACATCTTCATAAACCTTCTCTGCACCCTCTCCAAAGTGTCCACATCCTTTTGGTAATGTGGTGACCAGAACTGTATGCAATATTCTAAATGCAGCCAAACCAATGTCTTGTACAATTTTAACATGACTTGCCAGCTCTTATACTCAATACCCTGTCCAATGAGGGCAAGCATACTAGATACTTTCTTGACCACTCTATCCATCTGTGCAATAACCTTCAGGGTACAATGGACCTGAACTCCAGATATTTCTGCTCATCAACTTTTCCCAAGACTCTTCCGTATAATACACTCTAGAATTAGACTTGCCTAAATGCATCACTTCACATTTGTCTGGATTGAAATCCATCTGCCACTTTTCTGCCCAACTCTCCAGTCTATCTATATTCTCCTGTATTCTTTGACAGTCCCTTTGCTTTCTGCTACTCCACCAATCTTCGTGTCATCTGTAAATTTGCTTATCATATCAACAGTGCCCTCTTCCAGATCATTTATGTATATTACAAACAACAGTGGCCCCAACACTGACCCCTATGGAACACCACTGGTCACCTTTCTCCATTTCGAGAAACTCTCTTCAACTACTACTCTCGGTCTCAACCAGTTCTTTATCCATCTAGTTAGAACACCCTGCACACTATGTGACTTCACTTTCTCCATTAGTCTACCATGGGTTATCAAATGTCTTACTAAAGTCCATGTATACAACATCGACAGCACTTCCTTCATCTATCAACTTGGTCACTTCCTCGAAGAACTCTATTAAGTTGGCAAGGCATGATCTCCCCCACACAAAACCATGTTGCCTATCACTGATAAGCACATTATTTTCTAAATATAAATAGATCCTATCCCTCAGTACCCTCTCCAGCAACTTGCCCACCACCAACTCAAGTTTAATTGAAGGAGGTTGCCTGGACTTTGGAAGGTGCTATCTATGGCATTCAGTCAGTGTTGACTCCTCATCCTGGAGGATAAATGGATTTCAAATGGATCAGGGAGTATATTTCACCGAGTTATTGGTCCTCCAGATGCAGATGATGTTTTTCTCCGTGTGTCACCCGGGGAAGACAGAGACTTGCATCATAGAGCTGCTCAGGATGAACCTTGAGAAAAATCATGGCATCCCTCTTCAGGCTTCCTTTGCAAAGGCACCTTTCAGCAGGTGATGTGTGACAGTCTCAGGATCCCCCACCACAGCCATTTCGAGGGAATGTGCGGTGTTGAGGGACACACTAAAGCTTGGGGCAGAACCACCAGGTGCAGTGGGGGAAAGACTACTGCCTGAGGTCCTCCTGCTAAAGTTAAATTGGGGTCCATTTAGTCATGGAACTGTCAAGGTGCCTCAAATGCATGTAACTATAGTCTTGTTCAAGTAATAGATGCCTTTGGTTTGTTTGGATAGTGTCAAACTCCAATGTTTATTTGCTTCCTTGATATCCTATTTTACTGAACCACACTTTTATTTTAAATGTATATTTTATTCATAATAAATATACATATATATATAATATAAAGATATGTACCATGTTGCCTATCACTGGACAATTTGTCTTGGTGGTAGCAAGGGACATGTGTAACTGCAAAACAGTGGAGAACCTAGTTTAGGTACTGTGGGGAGCACCACAAGAACAGATAAATGTTGGAAGAGAAGCTAATGAGATTAGTTAGCTATGAATGGATACATAAGAGAGTACCTAGCTGACGGCAGTGAACACTTTGTAAGCAACCATGACGTGCAATTTGTACGATGTGGAAAGTCAGTGAGAAGTTGGCAAATTCCCAATCCAAAAGTGTTTTGATCTGCACCTGCCTATTTCTGACAGTAAATCTACGTTTGTCAGCATTCATTCCTAGGCTTTGGGAGCTGTTGAATATTCTCAGTCCATCAAACACAAGAGAAAAGCATAAAATGACAAAGGCCGCAGATACATCAGAGTGTGTCAGGTGCCCCATGACCTCCAGAATTGTTAGAGAAAGATTGATATATTTTCATGAACATGAATAAAAACTCAAACATCAAATCTAAGTTTAAACCAAGATGGACTCTGCAATCTGCAAATTGCAGAGCTGTAACAGACAATATTCATGCAGCAAGGTCTTGGACCATCAACCTCCCATTGAACCCAGGCAGGCCTGGAACTTTTGGAATGTAGGTTTGCCCACTGAGCTGGAAGGTTCATTTCCAGATGTTTTGTTACCCTACTAGGTAACATCTTCAGTGGAGTTCAGGCGAAGCTATGCTGAAAAGTCCTGCTTTCAATTTATATGTTTGGGTTTCTTTGGGTTGGCGATGTCATTTCCTGAGGCCCACTGAAGATGTTAGCTAGTAGGGTAACGAAACGTCTGGAAATGAACCTTCCAGCTCAGCGAGCAAACCTACATCCAAAACTTCAGCCTGAACTACAAATCTTCCCAAAACTTGCTAAGGCCTGGAACTACCTGGTCAGGTGTTCAAAGATAAAAATCACACAACACCAGGTTAAAGTCCAACAGATTTAATTAGAAGCACTAGCTTTCGGGGCACTGTTCCTTCATCAGGTGGTTGTGCACTACCACCTGATGAAGGAGCAGAAATCCAAAAACTAGTCATTCTAATTAAACCTGTTGGACTCTAACCTGGTGTTATGTGATTTTAACTTTGCATATCCCAGTCCAACACCAGCATCTCCAAATCATGGTCAGGTGTTAACAGCTATATTGTTTCAGAATGCGCCATTGTTTACATCTCCAGTGAAACTGCTTTGTTAGAAAAATGCTACACAGACTTGGTGGCTCTCAGCTCAGTATGAGGCCAGAGGCACAGTGTGACATGAGCAGCACTTAACAATGAAAGGTTCAAAACCACATTCTGTGATCTCCAAATTTGGAAAATAGTCACCTCATTGGATCTTCCTGCCCCCCACTCAATGCTAGTGTTGGACACAGGTCACAGAATTGTTGAGACGGGCACGGTAAGGGGATTAAAGGGGCAAACCAGCTGTCTGTCTTTTTTGTACCTTCTTCAGTGACATCTCCAGACAGTATCCCTTCGACTGTCAGCCAGGTTACACAGCATCTTCAGCTCCATGAACCTCGTGGTAAGCATCATCATACTGACCAGACCCAGAGAGACCAGCTCAGTGAGACAACCCAAAGACACAAACCAGCACTAGATGAGAGGGGAAGCCCAAATCGACAACTGCATATCCTGCAACATCAGCCAACCCTCAAAGACCGAGGAAGAGCCTGTCCCAGCCTTAATGAAATGGCATTACCAGTTCTTACAGGCAAACAGTTCAAATACACTGGTAGGGCCTGTGGATAGGGTGTGGAAAATCCTTGGAAGCACGTGCCAGAAGTAGATAGTGAGTGTAGGTTGAAACTGTTTACCTAGAGATTGTAGACTGTTTACTGAAGAGCCTGTGAAGTGTTTGGTAGAGTTTGATAGAGTTTACTTAAGGTATAAAAGTAGAATGTGATGAATATTGTTTTTCCTTAATGAAGTGTTCAGTAAAGTTCTGTTGGAGCTTCCCTGACTCTTGTCCCTTTGTGTATCTCACCACATATTATGCCTAGGTTTATAAGGGTTACTGAAAACTGGTCAAGATTACTCAGAGTACATTTACCCACCCTTTCACTTTACCACCTGCAAGTTCCCCTTCCAGCCACACATTTTCCTTACTTGGAACTATGTCCCATTTCTTCAAGATCACAGAGTCAAAATCCTGGAACTCCCACCCCAACAGCACTTTATAGGTCTCTAGACTTCTAGTACTGCTATAGTTCAAGAAGGCAGCTCAACACTACTTTCTCCAGACAATTAGGGATGGGTAACCTTGCCAGCAAGCCCCACGTCCATGAGCAATAAAACAAAACATAAATAGGAGTAGATCAAACCAATTCTTGAGCTTCTTCTCCAACATTTAAAAAGCAGCAACCTTTCTGACGTATCCACATGCCTCTTCAGTTTCAAAGATTGACAAGCTTTAGAATGAAGGAACTTTTCTTTATCTCAGTGCTAAATGATTGATCAATCCTTCTGAGTCTGTAACTCCCTTGTTTTAGATGCTCCAACTTAAGGAAATAACCTCTCACAGTCAATAAATTTCAATAAACCGACCACTCATTCTTCATCACAAAATTGGCTGTTGATTATTGGATACGAAAAATGTATCAATGATGATTCTACATAGAAAAATATCCACAATCCATATCAGCGATGGTCCTCCTTCAGTTTCCATTCAACTTGCAACTTTAACCCCTATACAAGTGAGATCCAAAACACAACCAGATCTCATGGTTATCAGGAACCATACAGTCATCAACCCTCCTGCTCGTCAGATGCCGCCTGACCTGCTGTGCGTTTCCAACACCACACTTTTCGATTGTGATCTCCACCATCTGCAGTCCTCACTTTCTCGTTCTTCAAGGTTAGGGAGAGTAGATTTAAGACAGAGATGAAGAGGAACTGCTTTTCCCAGAGACTAGTGATTCTATGGAATTCTCTGCTCATGGAAGCAGTAGAGGCAGCTTCATTAAATATATTCAAGACATAGTTGAATGGGTTTTTGCATGGTAGAGGAATTAAGAGTTATGGGGGTAATGCGAGTAGGAGAAGCTGAAACAATGGATAGATCAGCCATGATCTTAATGAATGGCAGAGGAGGCTCAATAGGCCAAATGACCTACTCCTATTTCTATTTCTGTGAAACTATGACAAGAGAAGGGTGCCGGTTAGGTGTCCATTTAGAGAGGGGTAAACAAGTTTGGGGTCACTATTTCCAGGTAGACATTGGCCTTCACACTAAGCCCACAACAAGGCCTCCAGGGTACATTTGGCCACTTCATCAGCCATCTTTCTTCCATTTATTCATGCCATCTGTGTGTGCCATTAGCTAGGCCAGCATTGTTTGCCAATCCCAAAATGACCTGGAGAAAGTGATGGCAACCAGCCTCCTTAGCTATCTTTGAGGTGTTAAGTGCCGTTAGGAAGGGAGCACCAGGGTTTCGATCCTGTGACAACGCAGTAGGCACTGAATGAAAGCAGTTGGCCCAAGATTGGGTGGACAGCCAGGCGTGCATTTACTATTGGTAAAATACCAGTGGAGAAGGGGAAGGAATGAGTATAGTAGTGCCCAACAAGATAGCTCATTTTATAACCACTGCCCATTTTTTCTCATACCTCTACCCCGGGCCTGCCAACATTTGGATATCGAATTCCAATAAATGCGTTACAGTACACACCAGCCTGTGATTCTTTTAGGCATCATGTTTCAATTTCAAAGGTGCCAACATAAGAATCCAGCAAACCTGATTCAGGGACTTTCCTACAATTAAACAAGAACACAGTTGCTGTCATTTCCCTCTAACTAAACTGGAAATGCAATTGTATTATCAGAGACTCTGTAACAGAACACCAGACTAAACTCCTGCTATGACATTTGAAAGGTCTACGGAGGAAAATCGGAGGATATGATTTTGCAAACACAAACCTAGTTATACTTTTATATTATTAACAGATTTTCAAGGAGGTTGCATTAAATGTTATATAAGGAATAGCAACTAAATCTGGAAAATATTTTTTAGATTACTTACAGTGTGGAAACAGGCCCTTCGGCCCAACAAGTCCACATTGACCTACCGAAGCGTAACCCACCCAGGCCCATTCCCCTACTTTTACCCCTTCACCTAACACTACAGGCAATTTAGCATGACCAATGCACCTAACCTGCACATTTTTGGACTGTGGGAGGAAACCAGAGCACCCCACGCAGACATGGGGAGAAAGTGCAAACTCCACACAGTCAGTCACCTGAGGCAGGAATTGAACCCCAGGTCTCTAGCACTTTGAGGCAACGGTGCTAACCACTGTGCCACCATGCCACCCAATTTTTTGCATTTTAATATTGTAGCTAGAATACTCATTGGCTATATAATGTTTGACTATTGCATACTCAATCCTACCTTGCTATTATTTTCTTTAAAGTTATCCCTTTCAAAATTTTCTACTTTTCCAATCAAAGCTTTCTTATGAAATAACTAACAAAATCTCATCTCTGATTTTAAGCATATCCTATTATAGGTTACACTTATGTGCATTCCAGTGGTTACCTGTACTTGTGTAAACTCTCTTGCTGCACATCATTTTATTTTAATTATGACAGCTAAGGCTGGATCTAAAGAATGATCTCCTTCAGCTGTCCAAAAGTGTCATTCTCCATTCCCCACCTATTAGTCATTGTGTCCCCAGGTAAGGAAAACAATACAGGCTACAATTAAGATGCCACCAGGATTGAAGTTAAAAATAGTGCGTGAGGCAAATCCTGAAATATGGATTACGTGATGTCAGGAACAAGGGAGAAACCTCATAGTAATACTTACCATAAAAGTATTTATAAAAAAGAAAAAAAAACAAAGGATATTAATTCAGACAGTCAGTATCCATTTTTCAAATGCTAATGGAAACTAAGGGCTCAATATGACAGGCAAATGATGAGTGCATGTTTCTGCTTGGAAATGCATTACCAAAAATATTGGAGAAGGACAAAAGGCATCATGCAGTACTTACAAGTGAAGATTGCTGGAGAAACTCAGCATGTCTGGCAGCAACTGTGGAAAGAAAACAGTGAACATTTTGAGTCCAATAGACCTTCTTTCAGCCACCAATCTTTCTCCCACACATCTACTATCCACCTCTCATCTTACACACTGCCCCCAGCTGCTAACCTCACACCTCCCCCCAAGCTGTCCCTCATCACAACAGCTTAGTGGGCTCTTTTTACCCTTGATGGAAAGAGGTTAATGGCTTAATATTGGCATTGACCTGGCTTGTGTGGGGTCAGTGCAGTAACAGGACCATTGAAATTGCAAACATGAAGTGTCAATAAACCTTTCTCTATGTGCCTACCTTTCTCTCTCTCTCGTGTGTGAGGAAGTATTTGCTCTTGATGGAAATGAGACTAGAGGCCTAATTATTGGCAGTGACTAGGATCTCTGTACTCAAGCACAGGGACTTTCCCCTGGATGCTGCAATTTATTCCCCACAGAATGTAGTAACAGAAGATGGTGGTGAGAGTGAAATAGCCCAATGTGAGGCAAGAATTTACTCAGGTCCTGTACAGAAGAATGAAAATGATGTTGGGGCAGGCAATAAGCAAGGAAATAACTAATGACTGCAAAAATGGTACAGCTTTTATCATGGGGATTTTAATCTGCATGTAGATTGGTCAAACCAGCCAGGTCAGGGTATCCTTGAGGAGGAGTTTGTTGAGTGTATCCATGATAGCTTTCTTGAACAGCATGTAATGGAAGCAATGAGGGAGCAAGCTATCCTGGATTTGGTCCTATGTGATGAGACAGGAATAATTAATGACCCTATTGTCAGGGATCCTCTTCGAAGGAGTGATCACAGTCTGGTTGAATTTCAAATACAGCTGGAGAGTGTGAAGATAAAATCCAATACCAGGGCCCTGTGCTTGAATAATGGAGACTATGATTGAATGAGGGAGGACTTGGCTAAAGTAGACTGGAAGCAGAGACTTTATGGTGCAACAGTTGACGAGCAGAGGAGGACCTTCAAAGAAATTTTTCAAAGTGCTCAGCAAAAGTATACTCTGGTGAGAAGGAAGGTCTGTAACAGGAGGGGTAATCTGCCATGGGTGTCTAAGGAAATAAGGCAAGCTATCAAAGTGAAAGAGAAGGCATACAAAGTGGCCAAAAAGAGCAGGAATCTAGAGGGTTGGGAAAATTTTAAAGGTCAACAGAAAGCCACAAAAAGAGTTATAAAGAAAAGTTAGATAGAGGATGAGAAAAAAAAACTAGCACAGCATATAAAGACAGATAGCAAAAGTTTCTATAAATATATAAAATGAAGAAGACTGGTTAAAGTAAATGTTGGTCCTTTAGAGAATGGGAAGGGACAGTTGGTTATGAGATATGATGAAATAGCTGAGGCATTGAACAGGTACTTTGCATCAGTCTTCACAGTGGAGGACACTAATAAATTGCCAATAAGTGATGAAGAGACGAAAAGAGGTGAGGACCTGGAAATAATTATTATTACGGAAGAGCTAGTGTTGGGTAAGCTAATGCAGCTAAGGATAGAAAAGTCTCCTGGTCCTGATGGAATGCATCCCAGGGTGCTAAAAGAGATGGCGGAAGAAATAGGAACTGCCGGTAATTTTCCAAAATCCGCTAGACTCTGGGGTAGTCCCAGCAGATTGGAAAATCGCAAATGTGGATGTCACTGTTTAAAAAGGAAAGTAGACAAAAGATGGGGAATCATAGACCAGTGACCTTAATCTCTGAAATGGGGAAGATGCTTGAGCCTATTATCAAGGAAGAAATAGCAGGGCATCTCAAAAGAAATTGTCCCATTGTACAGACACAGTATGGGTTCATGAAGGGCAGGTCATGCTTCACAAATCTTCTGGAATTCTAGAAGACATTTCAACTAGGTGGACAACAGGGATCCAGTGGATGTGGCGTACCTAGATTTCCAAAAGGCCTTTGACAAGATGCTGCACATGAGGCTGCTGCATAAGATAAGGATCCATGTTGTTAGGGTAGAGTATTAACATGGGTAGAAGATTGGTTGACTGACAGAAAGTAAAGAATGGGGATAAATGAGTGCTATTTTGGCTGGCAATCAGTGACCAGTGGTGTGCCTCAGGAATTGATGTTAGGACCACAATTATTTAGAATTTATATAGATGATTTGGAGTTGGGGACCACGTGTACGGTGTCAAAATTTGCCAATGACATGAAGGTGAGCAGTGAAGCAAAGTGTACAGCAGACTGTGAATCTTTGCAGATGAGCATAGCTACATTGAATGAGTGGGCAAAGGTTTGGCAAATGGAGTACAATGTTAATAAATGTGAAGTCATACATTTTGGTAAGAGTAACAGTAAAATAGATTACAGAGGAACCTCGATTATCTGAATATCAATTATCTGAATTTCGGATTATCCGAAGAAGATCTCAAAGTCCCGATAGAAACATTACATTGAAGAAGTATTTCAACATTATTTGTGACTTTTGCTTACAGTGGTTAAAAGTGAACTCAGCTCACTGAATTGCTGCTGAGAGAACAGTCCTGGACATCGATGGGAGCCCGGGCACCATCTCCAAATGACTGACCACCCGACCTCTCTCTCTCTCTCCCCTAACACTTACTGGAATTCTACACAGGGGTATACCCTAAAACCCCCTCCCCGAGATAATCTCTCCAAATGACCTGTACAGGGCAAAGGTGGAACTTGTCAAAAAGTTGTAGTGTGTGTGTGTGTGTGTGTGTGTGTGTGTGTGTGTGTGTGTGTGTGTGTGTGTGTAGGCAGCAGCAGTCTTACTGTTACTATCCAGTCCAGCTGCCCCGGAGAGGATGTGGGGGGTGGTTGGGGGACAGGGGATGGGGGTGTGGTCGGTGGGTGGGAGCAGATGGGGGTGGCATTGAATGGGATTGGGGATGTGGACGGGGTTCGGGAGGGCAGATGGGGTAAGGGTGTGGACAGGGGCGGGGTTGTGGGACGGACGGGGTTCGAGGGGCGGACGTGGTCTCAGGGGTGGACGGAGATAGGGTTGGGGAGCGGATGGGGTGGGAGCAGACAGGGTGGGGGGTGAAAATGGGGGGCAGGAGTGGACAGGGGATGACTTTGGGCGGGGTTGGGTGTGTGGACAGGTTTGGGGGAGGATGGAGGGGTAGGAATGGAATAGGTGGGGGGTGGAAGGGGGTGGGTTTGGGGGGTGGACATGGATGGGTTGGGGGGCAGATGGGGGTGGGGGAGATGGGGTTTGGGGAGGACGGGGTTGGGGGGTGGACATTAGGGGATGGGGGGAGGGGGACAGGTGCTCATGCGCGGTGTGCTGCTGCCTAGTCTCCTGAACAGGGACTGGACCTAACAAGTGCTTGCTGTGTCAATCCCACTGAACTAATGGTGGGTGTGGGAGGCTTCAACAGTGCTGCAGGTCCCTTACACACAAGTGGGTATGTGCTCAGAAACAAACCCTGACACAGAGAGAGGGAGAGAGGCAGGCAGAGTAAGAAGAAAGGAAACTTCAGAAAACTCCGAGCCCCAGAGAAAAGGCATTGAATCAATTAACCAAATAATCAGTTATCAGAAAGAAATAGTGTCCGCCCATCTCGTTTGGATAATCGAGGTTCCTCTGTATTACATGAATGATAAAAAGCTGATTTGCAGAGGGACTTGGATGCCCTTGTGCTTGAATCACAGAGGGTTGGTCAGCAGGTACAACAAGTAATTAGGAAGGCAAATGGAATTTTGTCCTTCATTGCTAAAGGGGTTGTGTTTAAAAGCAGAGAGGTAATGTTATAGCTGTACAAGGTGCTGGTGAGTCACACTTGGAGTACTCTATACAGATTTGGTCTCCTTACTTGAGAAAGGATGTTCTGGCACTGGAAGGGGGGCAGAGGAGGTTCACTAGGTTGATTCTGGAGTTGAGGGGGTTGGCTTATGGGGAGAGGCTGAGTAGACTGGGATTATATTCAATGAAATCCATAAGAATAAGGGGGGATCTTATAGAACACATAAACTTATGAAGGGAATTGATAAAATAGAAATAAATATAATGTTTCTACTGGTAGGTAAAACTAGAACACGAGGGCATGGCCTCAAGATTAGAGGAAGCAGATTTCAAACTGAACTGAGAAGGAACTTCTTCACCCAGAGGGTTGTTAGTCTGTGGAATTCCTTGCCCAGGGAAGTAGTTGACGTTATTTTAGTAATTGCTTTTAAAGCTAAGGCAGATACCTTTTTGAAAAATAAAGGAATTAAGGGATATGATGAAAACATGGTTAAGTGGAGCTGAGTCCAAGGAAAAGATTAGCCGTGACCTTATTGATGATGGAGCAGGCTCAAAGGGCCGAATTGCCTAGTCCTGCTCCTAGTCCTTATGTTCCTATAATGGAAACAGTTCCCCAGAATTGCAGCTCAGATGAATGCACCGAAGGAATAGTATGGAAGATTATGTCTTGAGTGGACTTTATAGCATGTTAAAGCTTACAGAAAAGAAGATAATTTTTTTTAACAATATGAATAATTTGTTCCATGAGAGGGAGGAAGACATCGAAGATGACATTGAGATTAACATTGCCAATCGACAGAAAATAACCAACACCAAGCCAGAGATGAAATTAGTATTCATTGTATGAACTCCAGATTTGTCAATGCTGAATCTGAATTGGACTTAGCATACATTACGAAATGGAAAAATCACAAGTATTAATATTAGATTAGATTCTCTACAGTGTGGAAGCAGGCCATTTGTTCCAACAAGTCCACACTGACTCTCTGAAGAATCACCCACCCAGATCCATTTCCCTCTGACTAACGAACTTAACACTGTGGGCAATTTAGCATGGCCAATTCACCTGATATGCACCTCTTTTGACTGTGGGAGGAAACCCATGCAGACACAGGAAGAACATGCAAACAGCACACACTCACCCAAGGCTGAAATTGTACCCAATTCCCTAGAGCTGTGAGGCAGCAATGCTAACTACTGAGCCACCATACCATAGATACTATTCCTTCGGTGCATTCATCTGAGCTCCTCGGTCCCAACACTTACATACTTTTTACAAAGGCTAGGTTCTTAAGTGACTGTATGGAAAAATGGATTGCGCATTAGTTGTTCCCTGCAATGTAATAGTTTATATCTTTTCACTGATTCAGTAGGGTTTTCTGGGATCAGTAATGTGGATGTTTTAATATTTAAGCTATTGTGACTTGTATAATGGTAATATAAATGAAGGGCATTCACGTTATGCATGTCATAGTAATTTTTTTTAGTTGCATTTGTAACAAGAACATCTTTTTATTTACTTTAGTTTTGGACTGTTGATGAAGAAAGGAAGATACTGTTTTAAACCAAAGACTTGCTGCAAAAAGATGGCTGCAGTTTTAAAAATCATGTTTACTAGAGCATACTATGAGTTTATACAATGCTGCATTTTCCTGGAACAGTAAGGGCAGAAGCAAACACCATGGAGCTGATGGGTTCTGAATTAGTGAAGAAAACAGCTTGGCAGCAACGTTCTGATTGGCTTCTAACCAGGTGATCATGACTTGTATGGAACCAGTGCAGAAGAGAACCACTCAAACTACAAAGAGAAAGTATCAACAAACCTCTGTCCCTGTGTTTATCTATCTCTCTGTCTGTCTGTCTATCTGTCTCTCTCTCTCGCTCTCTCATGTAGAGGTATTAGAAAGCCACTGAAAACAATAAATGCGAGAGAGGTCACAACGGGTCACAACGGGTCAGACGGGTCAGCATCCATGGAGAGACAGCAAGCCAGAGTTTAGATGAAGGTAGCTGTCTTCCTCTCACTTTTATCTACAAGATGTTGAAAGAGGAAAATAAGCCTTTCAGGATTCAGGGAGAACTAGTCATTCAGATACAGAACTGGTTCGAAGGTAGAAGACAGAGGACAGTGGTGAAGGGTTGCTTTTCAGACTGGAAGCATGTGACCAGTGATGTACCACAAGGATCAGTGTTGGGTCCACTGCTTTTCATCGTTTATAAAAATGATTTGGATGTGAACAGAGGAGGTATGGTTAGCTAGTTTTCAGATGGCACCAAAACAGGATGTGTAGCGGACAGTGAAGAAGGCTTAGATTAGATTAGATTACTTACAGTGTGGAAACAGGCCCTTCGGCCCAACAAGTCCACACCGACCCGCCGAAGCGCAACCCACCCATACCCCTACATTTACCCCTTACCTAACACTACGGGCAATTTAGCATGGCCAATTCACCTGATCCGCACATCTTTGGACTGTGGGAGGAAACCGGAGCACCCGGAGGAAACCCACGCAGACACGGGGAGAACGTGCAAACTCCACACAGTCAGTCACCTGAGGCGGGAATTGAACCCAGGTCCCTGGCGCTGTGAGGCAGCAGTGCTAACCACTGTGCCACCGTGCCACCGTGTACTTCTTCAGAGTACAATAAGATCTTGATTAGAAGAACCATTGGACTGAGGAGTGGCAGATAGAATTTAATTTGGATAAACACAAGGTAAGTTAGGGCAGGACTTATACACTTAATGGTAAAGCCCTGGGGAGTGTTGCTGTACAAAGAGACATTGGAGTGCAGCTTCATAGCTCCTTGAAAGTGATGTTGCAGATAGATAGGATAATGAAGAAGGCATTTGGTATGCCTTCCTTTATTGGTCAGAGCATTGAGTACAGGAGTTGGGGGGTCATGTTGTGGCTGTACAGGACATTGGTTAGGCCTCTATTGGAATACTGGTCTCCCTGCTATATAAAGGATATTGTGAAACTTGAAAGGGTTCAGAAAAGATTTACAAGAACATTGTCAAGGTTGGAGGGTTTGAGCTACAGGGAGAGGCTGAATAGGCTGGGGCTGTGTTACCTGGAGTGTCAGAGGCTGAGGGGTGACCTTACAGAGATTTATAAAATCATGAAGGGCATGGCTATAAACAAGATCATTTCCCTGGGGTGGGAAGTCCAAAACTAGAAGGCAGAGGTTTAGGGTGAGAGGGGAAAGATTTAAAAGGGATCTAAGAGGCAGCTTTTCTACACAGTGGGCAGTGTGTATATGGAATGAGGTGCTAGCTGACATTACAACACTTAAAAGGCATCTGGATAGGCATATGAACAGGTAGGGTTTAGAGGGATATGGGCCAAGTGCTGGCAAATGGAACAAGATTTATTTAGGATATCTGGTCAGCATGGGGGCATTGGACTGAAGGTTCTGTTTCCATGCTGTACATACATCTCTATGACTCTCTGAATTGAAGACAGTGAAAGCACAAATTCTCAACTAGTAAATGAAAGAGAGCACTAGTATGCTAACTATTATAGTGCTAATGACAAAGAACCAAAAAGGGATTGAAAAGTATAGAAAAAATGCTAGTTGAGTCCTGTAATTCAGACAGGTGCTATGAAACTTTATTGAACTTTTTTTCTTTTGTCCCCATCCTTAATATTTATATTTTGTTTGACTTTATGTGTCTGTTAGTGAATGGGGAGAGGGGAATGTGTGGAGGTTGAAATTTAAGTAGGGATAGAGTTAAGCTAAAAAGTTATGAATTAACAATTTATATTTCCTAATTTCCTTTGTTTAAAAACAATGCATTTGTAATAAACAGTTATTTTCTTGTTAAGTCCAGAAACCAAATGAGTGTTTCTTTTCACCCTGAGTTACCCAGGTAATTGGGGACTATGGATAGTTTGACTAAATGTTTTAGCATTTATGATGACTCTGATAAAAATGGGGATTGATTACCAGTGCACTACTCCTGCGAGTTGAGATGGATTTCAAACACTTTGTCAATATTCAAGCATGATCGTAATCAAGTGCCCTACTCCTGCTCCTACTTTCCACATTTTTATGTTTCTAACTGGCTGCGTTGAAATGTTTTAGTTTCATGAATATTCACAAGACATTTTTAAAAAGTTTTTTAACAATGTTTTCCCTTAAAGTTTGGTCCTGGATCAATGGATCATTGCACTCATGTTGTTTAAGTAAATAAGTGAACATCATTAAATTAATGATTAATAACACTGTTAGTGAAAGAGTAAGGAAAGTTACTATTAAATGTAATCATCTTGCAATTTCACATGATTTCCATTGCCGCCATTTTATTGAGCAAGCAAAGTCAGTATTATCTATTATAGTGCACTAGACAGGATGCTGCCTGAATTGCTGTGCTCTTCCAGCACCACTAATCCAGAATCTGGTTTCCAGCATCTGCAGTCATTGTTTTTACCTCTCTAATATTCCCCTTTAGGCATATCATTCTTTTGGCTTCCATTAAGGGGACAGGTCAGATGTCTACATCTTGTTTGGTGAACAAAATTGCTGCCGGCAAACTAAGATAAAAGTATAGACACAGCAAACACTTGTGAAGGTAGTTCCTTTGTGATGTCAGGTATCAGAACCTTGGAATTTGTGCTGATTGTGGAGGAATATTCACTTACAGGCTACCCACAGCTCTTAACTCAAGATACCACACAACATATCAATCAGCATCAGATACTTCACATTACTTTAAATGTAAGTTTCCGTTGACATTCCTTCAGGTGTCACATATACTCCTCTTACAACACAATGTTTGCAGGAACTTTTAAGAGAAGTAGTATCTTTAAAAAAATTAGCGACTCTTTCTTATATCGCAGGCACACAAATGAAATCCACTGCTTTCTGATTTCAAGCAATCTCTAAAGTTTAAGACAAAGTAAATGGATACCAAAGGCACATTTTACAAGCATGCAGTCACAGCCTTGGCTACAAAATGTGGGTGTGCTACTTGTATTTTCCTTTCGCCCTAACCCTCAACCTATGATAATTTTTACATGCATGCCCTGTGGGCCAGAAGTGCACATGCATAAGATTTCTTTACACATTTAAATTCATGAACAGATCCTAAACTTCCAATATTGGCACAAGTCCCTATTTGGAAGCAAATGGTCATAAATGACAGCAAAAACCCCAGTTCAGAGAGAAGTATTGCAAACTTGAGAAATCTAAAATAAAAGTGGAAACTGATGAAAACCTGATTCTAAACAACAAAGATCTGAAGAATGAAACTATAAAGAGTTTATATTTTATACCAGTCTTGTTCCCCTACAAATGCTTTACACATTCATATTAAATTCTCCAGTATGCTCTATTTTTCCATCTATTTTGTGTGGTGGGTGGGGACCATTTATCACATGAGAAAAAGACCTTGACATTCTGGTTAGGCAGGCTGTAAAGTTACTTGAAATTTAAACACGACAAAATAAGAAGCAGGAAAGGAGTAGACCACATGCTCCACTGAGCATGTTTTACTATTCAATACACCTTTGAATGATCTTCTGCCTCTATATCTCACCAGCTCCCCATGTTCTTTGAAATTAAAAATCTACCTACCTCAGTCTAAAATATATTCAATGATGTAGTATCCACAGCTCTCCAGACCACAGAATTCCAAAGATTTGTAGTCTTTGAGTGAAGAAATTCCTCCTCTTCTTAATCCTAAATGATCAGCGTCCTATCCTGACACTATTGCCTTGTGATCCACATTAAGCAGACAGAAGAAACAACCTGTGTATCTACTCTGTCAAGCTCTTTTAGAAATTTGGATGTTTGAGTGCCATCACTCTCAGTCTTCTTAACTCTGGAGTGTGTAGGCTTGATTTACTCAGTCTCTCATCACAAGAGAAATTTCTCACTGCAGGAACTAACCTGGTGAACCTTCACTATATACCACATCCAAGACCATTGCATCCTTTCTTAGCTATGGAGGCTCACTTGTATTCCAAACCCTCTACAACTAATCCATTTGTTAGTTGAACTGCATGCTAACTTTCTGTGTTCCTTGGATAGTGCGCCCAGTTACCTCTGAACATCAACATTTACAAATTCTGGGCTTTTAAAAAATATTCTGCTTTTATATTCTTAGTATCTTCTAAAGTGAATAACCTCACACTTTTCCACATGATACAATATCTACTAACTTGTTCCCCATTCACTTAACCTGTATATTCTGTTGTGCAGCCCTCCTCGCCATTTGCATGCTCACCTAGTTTTGTAACATCAGCAAACTTAGACAAATTGCTTTTAGTTGCTTTGTCTAAGTCATTAAGTTTCTCTTCAAAAGAAATTGGATGAGAAATTTGGTTTGAGAGTGCCACTGGAGCTTTGCCCCCAGGCATGGCCAACCTGGCAACTTATGCCTGAAAGTGTCAGAAACACTGTGAACTGATAACATCACTCATTCCCAATTTAGTGTGTGACTTGCAAACTTGGACCCTGAAGGTCCATTCAGCAGATTTGCTTGACACTCAGCAAACTATGTGTTCACTAGCAAATGGGGCCCAGCACAAGTATAATTGGAAAGGTCAGGCAACCAACGCGCAGTTAAGGCATTTAGAATACCTTCTATTTTTTGCAAAGATTCTGAAAGCATAGTTCTCCACACTTGTTGCCTCCAGCAGGGCAGAGGGCACAGCTTGTGATTTTGTGAAATACTGCTGGATGTGCCGGATTTCATTCATATGCCACCCAATTCAAAAGATTCTCAGATTACTAATTTAGTTATTCACATTGTACCAATATTTCAGGAAGATTGATGTTTCAGAATAATCTTATTCATGCATTTGTTACTGATGGAGTATGATGGTTCAAGAAGGTGGCTCACTACTTTCAAAGGCAACCAGGGATGGTCAACATATGCTGTGCTCAGGGTTCATGCAAGAATAATGTTTAAAACATATTGCTTCAGTTTAGCTGTTTCCTACTACATGGGTATCCAGTCTGCTTTTAAAGTGCGTTGTGAAGCAAATTTATGGAGCAAATACAGAAAAGGGTGATCCATGCGGTGAGATGTTTGAGGTGAGGAGGGAAACAGCCATATTGTAATGTATCCTGTGCTGCATCTAGACAGAAGGAGATAGATGAAAACCTGAAAGCAAAGACATAAATCCAAATCCTTGTCCCTGGGTCAAGGGCACAGAGCTCCCTTCCTCAAAGCCTACCCGGGAGAAAGATGCACTTAAGGTTTACATTTCCATTCCAAAGGGAACCGGTGATATTGGAATCATGGAAAAAGGTTGGAGATTGCTGGGTGCAGAGATCGCTCAGGCAGGAGAGCTGCCTCAATGCACTGGCGCTCTGTCAAAGCCAAGGAGAAAAACAATAAAATATAAACACACATCCAGTCCTCACTCCTCGAATTCCCCCAAAATCCCCACCCTCACACTCCACATGTCTCATGCTTCATCCCTACATCCATAGCACCTCTTATACCTTGTATTCTACTTTATGCTTCTTTATCCACCCCAAGGCCTCTGATACCTCCCTTGCCAACATTTGTCCTTCTTCCAAGCCCCTCAATCTTTATGGCCCTTATGCTGACATAGAGTCAAAGAGTTATACAGGACAGAAACAGATACTTCGGTCCAACTCATAAGTACCGATCAGATAGCCTAAACTGATTTTGTTCCATTTGCCAGCATTTGGCCCATATCCCTCTAAACCTTTCCGATTCATATCCCCATCCAGTCACCTTTTACACCACATTAAACTGCAACTGTACTGCCTACATCACGTTGTCTAGCAGCTAGTTCCATACACACACCATCATCTACATGAAGAAAACTGCCCCTCAGCTCCCTTTTAAATCTTTCCCCTCTCACCTTAAAACTAGTTTTGGACTCCCCTACCCTGGGAAAAATACCTTGGCTATTCACCCTATCCATGCCCCTTGTGGTTTTATAAACCTCTATAAGGTCACCCCTCAGCCTCTCCATATAACTCAAACCCTCTAACCCTGGCAACATCCTTGTAAATGTTTTCTGTAACTTCTCAGGTTTAACAACATCTTTCCTAAAACTAGGAGACCAGAATTGAACGCATTGTTCTGTTGATGCCTGTTTGAGTCTAGCAACCACTAGCTGTTATCTGAGTCCAGCAATTACTGCCTGTAGCTGTTGGTGTGTGCAAAGAGAAGAGTCAATTCTTATAACTTTGAATGTTATTTTCTTAATGCATTTGGATATGTCGATGTCGGACTGGGGTGTACAAAATTAAAAATCACACAACACCAGGTTTAAGTCCAACAGGTTTATTTGGAAGCACTAGCTTTCGGAGCGCTGCTCCTTCATCAGGTGGTTGTGGAACCGAAAGCTAGTGCTTCCAACTAAACCTGTTGGACTTAAACCTGGTTTTGTGTGATTTTTAACTTTATTGATAGAATAAACCATACACTTTTTTCTTATATATTCTCTTACAAACTAGAGCTTATATAATTTCCCAGAAACTGAATTAGAAACTTAGAAACATAGAACATAGAAAAGTACAGCACAGAACAGGACCTTAGGCCCATGATGTTGTGCCGAGACTTAATTCTAATGTAAAATGTAGTAACTTACCTACGCACCCCTCAACTCACTGCTATCCATCGCATATCCAGCTTAAATGTCCCCAATGACTTCACTTCCACCACCTCAACTGGCAGTGCATTTCATGCATTCACAACTCTCTGTGTAACGAACCTACCTCTGACATCTCCTTTATACCTTCCTCCTAATACCTTCAAACTATGACTTCTCATACCAGTCAATCCTGCCCTGGGGAAAAGTTTCTGGCTATTGGCTCTATCTATTCCTCTCATTATTTTGTACACCTCAATCAAGTCTCCTCTCTTCCTCCTCTCCAGAGAGAAAAGTCCGAGTTTCTTCAACCTTTCTTCATACGGCAAGCCCTCCAGTCAGGCAGCAACTTGTTAAACCTTCTTTGCACTGTCCCAAAAGCCTCTGTATCTTTCCTATAGTAGGGCGAACAGAACTGGATACAATATTCCAAGTGTGGTCTCACCAGGCACTTGGAGAGCTGCAGCAAAACCTCACTGCTCTTAAACTCGATACCCCTGTTAATGAAAGCCAAAGCACCATATGCTTTCTTAACAACCCTATCCATTTGGGTGGCCACTTTGAGGGATCTATGTACTTGCACACCCAGATCCCTTCTGTTCCTCCACTCTGCCAAGACTCCTGTCTTTAATTTGCTATTCAGCATTTGAAAATTCATCACTTCGTATTTATCCAAGTTGAACTCCATCTGCCATTTCTCAGCCCAGCTCTGCATCCTGTCCATGTCACACTATAGCCTGCAGTAGCCCTCTATACTATCGACGACACCTCCAACCTTTGTGTCATTTGCAAATTTCCAAACTCACCCCTCAAACTTCTCATCCAAGTCATTTATAAAAACTACAAAGAGCAGAGGCCCAAGAACAGAGCCCTGCGGGACCCCCTCAATACTGACCTCCAGGCAGAATATTTTCCATCTACAACCACTCTCTGCCTTCTGTCAGCCAGCCAATTCTGAAGCCAGATAGCTGAATCTCCCTGAATCCCATACTTCCTGACTTTATGAATGAGTCTACCATGGGGAACCCTATCAAATGCCTTGCTGAAATCCATATCCACCACTTCCACTGCTCGACCATCCACACCTCCTCAAAGAACTCAATAAGATTTGTGAGGCATGACCTGCCCCTCACAAAGCCATGCTGACTGCCTTTAATCACACTATGCTTTGCCAAATAGTCATAAATCCTATCCCTCAGAATTCTTTCCACAACTTTGCTGAAAACAGATGTAAGACTGACTGGTCTGTAATTGCCAGGGATTTCCCTATTACCCTTTTTGAAAAGTGGAATAACATTCGCCTCCTTTCAATCCACTGGTATGACTCCCATGGAGAGTGAGGAGGCAAATATCCTTGCCAGCGGCTTAGCAACCTACCTAGCTCCTATTTATATACTCACTCGATTCCTCTGACACTCCCTAAGCAGTAACAGAATATAATAGATAATACCCAATCTAGGTAACTGATTTGCTGCTGCTGAGGAGAGCTGATGTTGGTCTGATGCTGCTCTCTCTCTCTCTCTCTCTCTCTCTCTCTCTCTCTCCTGAAGTCTCCATGTCCCTGACGTAGGGTCTGATTTGCAAGTATTGGTCTCTGGAGCTATCAATGGCTATATACCTCAAGGGTCTTCTTTTATCCTCTTTCCTTATATTTCTCGAGTCGTGGTGTCTTTTCCCCATTGGCTCAGGCTTACCTGTTAATTGTATATCTTTACCTTATTGGCTCCAGACCCCAAGGAGCTAGGTAATATTACTTCATTGTCCCCCCCCTCCCCAATCCAAATAAGGCTTCTGCATTACCTAATCGTCCTCATTTTTTCTGCAGAATATGGTTGGTACCAAGCAGTATCTGGATTCTGGTCATTCTCAGTTCACAAGCTGTTTTTTTCCCTGCGTGTCAACAGTTTTTTTTAATTACTGAGCATTCCTAGCCCCTGTCAGCAACTGGTACCTCTGTCTCACTGCAGCCTCCTAACTAACATTTCATTTTCAGGAGTATGTCTCTGACTGGTCCCACCTGTCTCTCTCTCTGTGGAGCAGCCTGGCTAATAATTCCAAAAGTGGCCTCACCAATGTGCTGTACTGTTGCAAACTGACATCCCAACTCCTATATTAATGCACTGACCAATGAAGCCAAGTGTGCCAAATGACTTCTTCACAATCTTGCGTCACCCCTAGATCTCTTTATTTAGCAACGCTCCCCCAGGCCCTCCCACTAAGTGGATAGCTCCTGCCCTGGTTTGCCTTACAAAGACACATGTGACAATGCTGTCACATTAACAAGGTTATTTTGTCCTTGGATTTCTTTTAAGAGAGGTTGTAAAGGCAGAGGTGCCGAGGGGTCTAGGAAGAGCCTAGATTAACAATGGAAGGGGAGTGGCCTGTTCTCCCAGTTCAGTTTTTTTTCTAGATTGGTTTAGATGCTGGAGTCCAGGAAGGTTGCAAACTTCAGCAAATGATTCCAGACTGACTTTCAATGAAACCTCTTTGGATGTTGTGCCCCCTGCCTGTAAGAATCCATGTTTCAATTTACCATTTTGTCAGGGGATGTGTTTGTAGGATGTTACTGGATTGGAACAGTTAATTAGTTAAGTTGCTGTATCATGTCAGTTAAGTTTTCCAATAGTTAAGTTCTTCTAAATTCCATTTTCTTTTGTTTATGTTTCAATGGTCATGTTTAAATAAATGTTGTTTTGCTTAAAAATAAGTGATTTGACCAGCTGCCTCACACCTGGAGTATCCATTTCAATCTGCCTTTAAAATAAAAAAAAAGTTAGAGTCTGGGCTACCATCCTAAAATACTTTGAGGTTGTCTGGCCTGGTCCATACACACAATGCCTATTATCTAATTTCAACACTATCTGCAACTCCTTGGCTCATTGTCTCATTTAATCAAGGTTCCATTGTACTCTAAGATAACCTTCTTCACTTTTCCATGACACCACCAAATTTGGTGTCGTCTGCAAACTAACTATCCATATCATCTCTCTTCACATCAAATCATTTATATCAAAGATGAAAAGCAGTTGACCCAGCACTGATCCTTCCATAATACTGTTGGTCACAGGGCTCCAGTGCAAAAAACAACTCTCTACCTCCACCATCTGTCTCTTGCCTCCAAGCCAATTTTGTATCCAAATGGCTAACTTCCCCTGGATCCCATGTGATCTAACCTTGCTAACCAGTCTACCATATGGAACCTTGTCAAACGCCTAGCTGAAGACCATATAGACAATGTCTATTCCTCTGCCTTCATCAATCTGTTTTGTCACCTCTTCAAAAAATTCAATCAAATCAGTGAGACACGATTTCCCATGCACAAAGCAATGTTGACTATTTTTAATTAATCCTTGCCTTTTCCTGCATCCGAGGAGCAGGAAAATCAACATTTCAGGCAAAAGCCCTTCATCAGGTATGAAGGCAGGGAGCCTCTGGGTTGAGAGATAAATGGGAGGGGGGGGGTGTGGGGCTGGGGAGAAGGTAGCAAATAAATCCTGTTCCTCAAAAACCCCTCCAACAACGTACCCACAACTGTCATCAGGCTCACCGGTCTCTAGTTCCCTGGCTTTTCATTGTAACTGCTGTGCCCTTCTACCCAGCATGCATCGCCTTTTATAGCTCTTATTTCATCTTATTGCCAATTCATACCAACCAACTTCCCACCCACTCCCCTTTGCCTTTATTCCGAGTATGTCAACTCACTCAGTATCAACAATCGATAGATATCAGGACTCTTGATGAGGTTAAATAAAGTTCTCAAAGGTTTGTTGACTAATTCACAGATTAGAAACAATTCACAACACTTAACACTTTACTTTGTTATAAAACGGACGTTGGAATTCATAATCCTAAAATGAGGTTATAACAACTTGGAGCTATCATTCCAGCTGTGAAATGACAGACATCTCTGTAAATGTTAGTGATAATCACTCTGTAATGACTAAACTTAGATTTATATACAGTGTGAAGTAAGATACATTTTTCATTGCAACTACTGATTTTATTTTCAAATTTTGAAGGACAAGAGTTTTAACTGCATTGACAGGGTTTAACAGCTCCATTTTACAGCTACCTTGACCATTCCCTTGAGAGTTCCAATGAGTTTGGTCATTCCAGTGGGATTACATGTGGTTTACATACATTCATGCCAACATCCAACATCTCAAAAAGCCATTTCAACTCTCCTTAAAGCAGCATTTACTGCCCATCTTTAGTTGCCTTGAGAACATAGTAGTGAGCTGTCTTCTTGAACTGCTGCAGTTCTGTAGATAGTTTGTTGGAGGGTTTCTCACTATGAGGCAAAAGTGAGGACTGCAGATGCTGGAAATCAGAGTCTAGATTAGAGTGGTGCTGGAAAAGCACAGCAGGTTAGGCAGCATCCAAGGAGCAGGAAAATCAACATTTCAGGCAAAAGCCCTTCATCAGGTATGAAGGCAGGGAGCCTCTGGGTGGAGAAATAAATGGGAGGGGGGGTGGGGCTGCGGAGAAGGTAGCAAATAGTACAATAGGTGGGTGGGGGTGAGAATGAAGGTGATAGGTCAGAGGGGAGGGTGGAGCGGATAGGTGGGAAAGAAGATTGGTAGGTAGGACAGGTCATGAGGATGGTGCTGAGCTGGAAGGTTGGAAATGGGGTAAGGTGGGGGGAGGGGAAATGAGGAAACTGGTGACGTCCACATTGATGCCCTGGGGTTGAAGTGTTCTGAGGCAGAAGATGAGGCGTTCTTCCTCCAGGCGTCGGGTGGTGAGGGAGCGGCGGTGGAGGAGGCCCAGGACCTGCATGTCCTCGGCAGAGTGGGAGGGGGAGTTGAAATGTTGGGCCACGGGACAGTGGGGTCGATTGGTGCGGGTGTCCCGGAAATGCTTCCTGAAGCACTTTGCAAGAAGGTGTCCAGTTTCTCAGTTTGTCACTATGAGGCTTAACCAGAAGCTCAGCACTGTTTTGAAAAGTTTATAAGTTGGTTTGAGATGACTTTGACATCAAGCTGGACCTCACCACATTTGTTGCCCCATTCTGGCACACATCTGTCCATAGCACACATCACGCAGACCCCTATAATATTCTGTTAAAGATGTGCTGGGAACAGATGTGTTGATAACCAAAAGAAAGGTAATTGAAAGAAGGAAAGTAATTAGAATGGAGACGAGATTGTGATCTGAAATTGTAGAGCTTAATATTGAGTCCTGAGTCTGTAAAGAGCCTGGTTGAAAGATCAAGAATTGTACCACAAGCTATCAATGAGCTTCACTGGAAAAATGCAATTGACTGGGAACAGAGATATTGGTTTTCATGCAAGTTTTATGGTATTGGATCACCATCTCAGAATGTGAAGGCCTCCATTGGCCTGGCAGAAGATTACATTCATAACTTGAACATTTCACTGGTAGGATTTGCAATTTCCAAGATTCAATTCCAATGTTCTCTTTCGTGAGAGATTCCAGAATAAAGAATCAGGCAATTCAAATATGGTATCATGAAATATTTTTCTCACATTAAGGGCATGTAAATTTGAAAACTTGCCCTCCCAAATAGGTCAGTTGAAAACTTGAGGAATGCAATTGATAGATTTTTGCTCGGCAAGGGCATGAAGAATTATGGAACCAAGGCAATTAAACAGAGTTAAGATAAACATCAGCCAAGATCTAATTGAATAACAGTACAGTTGAGGGTGGCTGAATTGCATTTCCCGTTCCTGGCTTCCCAACAGTTGATATTTAAGATACTCCCAGTGTTACTCTGGAAGAAGCCCAGTGAAAAGACACTACGGCTTTGTCAACCTTTGGATGTTATATGTTAAATGCTAGAGGTGTTTATGAATGAATGGCACAGATATGTCAATATCTACTGAATTGCAAGTTCCTTTGAACTATAATTTCAAATCTGCTGTATCTCCTACAATAGATCTCCTATAGTACGGTCTGGCAATACTTGACATTACAGCTTATAGGCCATCTGACAACATGGGCAACTTTTTTTTCTGTTCTTCCTGCTGCTCTACCACCAAGCCCAGTGTCAACAGTTTCTGTGATGTTCAGAAATCTATCATGATATGAGTAACAAATGCATTGAAATTCCTCTAGCATTTACGTCTTTAAATCATTTCAAATGTACAGTCGGAAAGGTGGCAGAGGAATAACATCCTGGCACATTAAAAATACTTATAAAAAGCCTGTTTTGCTGGGTAAAATAATAGAGGGGGGAGGATATATTCAGTCTAACAGCAGGTTACCATTAAGGACTCTCCTCCTCAACTTTTTCTCTCACCTGTGGCGTAGTAACTCTCAGGTTAAAATACTACAAGTTATCTCTCTCTCTAATGAGAAAACAGCCCTATGGTCTGCTAAGACTATGACAACTTCACCTTACCTTAGTGTGACTATTTCTCCTTGGCTCAATGATCAGACTATTTCCTGGAATCATTTCTTCAAGAATGCTGACCTCGCAGTAATTCATACACAGAATGTTTCAATAAACTCATTCATTCTTTCATTTCTTGTGTCACTAATTTATATAGGTAGAATTCATAAAGAGTTTTATTTTGAGAGAAATTGAAGGGAATGGAACATTTGGAAACATTTAACAAATACCTATGTTTACAAGTAGCACTTTTTTAGAAGTATAGACATAGTGTATTATCAAAATATAGTTTCTCATTTAAAATATTCTCACTATGGTCATGCTTTTAAAATCTGGTCAACATTTGAAACATGAGAAGAAAAGATCAGCAAAAGTCTGTCATATCCGATCCATTCCATCAGCACTCAGCGTAAAACACACAAATCTGCACTTTGCCTGGCAAAATCAACACAGTCTCCTGGGAGTGCCAAAACAAGAACAATTTCAACAAAAGCGCTGGGAAATTTCTCCACAATCTGAGGCAATCAATTACGTTCTTCTGGCTCCCGGTCGAATACTTAAAGTCAATTCCACATCCAAATATCCAGAATGAGCATTATTTCGCTTATTTATATTTTATCCACTTGCATGATTAATAGAGAGCAGCAATATTTTCTTCAATGACTGTTGCTGCATCAGATCTTATTAATGTATAGAATAGCTCAACTTATGTGTCATAACTTATGAAATTTTATGTCAGTTTTCACCCCTCCCCTTTCTCTCTTTTTATTTGTTCCTAGCATGTGAGCATTGTTGGTAAGGTTAATATTTGTTGCCCATCCATAATTGCCCTCGAGAAAGTGGCAATAGAATGTCTTCTTGAACCGTCACAGTCTATGCAGTAGGGTATACCCACAGTGCTATTAGAAAGGAACAACACAACAACAGTGAAGAAACAGTGACTTAGTTCAGGCAGCTCTGTGATTTGAAGGGGATCATACAGATTCCCATGCATCTGCTGCCCGTGTTCCTCTAGATAATAGAGGGCACAGGTTTGGAAGGTAATTTTGGAGAAGTGTTGGATGATTGCAACTGATAGACTCCAAATCTTCACTCCATAAGCCAGTATTCATCTTTGAGTCTGAAAAGTGAATGTCTTAGAAAATTAATGTGGAGATTTCAATGGAATTCATTCCTTATTTGTACACTTCCTTCAGAGGCCAGTGGCTGACAATCTAGAGAAGGTGTCCTCGTGAATGCTCATTTTCCTAACCCAGAAACGGTGATGCCATTGTCCATGTGTATAGTTGTATTATACCCATCCAAATGCTTCTTAAATGTTGCAATTGTACCAGCCTCCACCACTTCCTCTGGCAGCTCATTCCATGCACGTACCACCCTCTGCGTGAAAAAGTTACCCCTTAGGTCTCTTTTATATCTTTCCCCTCTCACCCTAAACCTATGCCCTCTAGTTCTGGACTCCCTGACTCCAGGGAAAAAACTTTGCCTGTTTATCCTATTCATGCCCCTCATAATTTTGTAAACCTCTATCAGGTCACCCCTCAGCCTCTGACTGCCAGCGATCACACTGTGTGGGCAGGCATGCTGGGCCAGCTAATCTGTCCTTGCCTGGTTATTTTGTACGTTTTTCCTTCTGCTTCATTGAAATAAGCTAATTCACCAGAGACCAAAGTCTGAAGCTTCCTGGCATCTATCAACTTATCAGGTAAACATATTGATCCATGGGGGAGCCGTTATGTAGATGTATGTTTTACGTTCTGCGCTCTCAACCTTATGCAAATCCCATTAATTCAATATTGACTGATTGTCTTAGAGAACTCAGATAGAAATAACCTATTGCCTCTTACAAACTGAATTAAAGTAGGCACATATCCAGTAAGTTTGACATGACTGATCGATTGTGAACTGTCAGCTCTAAAGTTATCTAAAACTGATACTAATTTCAGGTTTGCAGGCAACACTGATTAATGCAGAAAAGTTGACGTGATTTATGTTTTACAACTGTTTGTCAGTCATCATGGACTACTTTAGCACATCTGCTGGAAGTGAATACTTTGCAGGAAAACTGTAAGAAGCCAGGAAGAAGATTACTGACATCATCACTTTTGGGGTGTAGGTAGTTTTGGTTCTGGAGGCATTAGGGTAAAGTAGGAGTTTTGCTAAAAAAAATCTTTAATTGAATTTGGAGCTGGTCTGAAAATGGAATTCATTTATCCATTGCTTAAAGGTAATTGAAATATAGTAAATGTTTCTTCTGGACAGAGCTTAGCTTTTGGCTCTATATATCATGAGCTAGCGGAAGTTAGATGTGCAAACATTCCTCTTGAAACAAAAACACATTTAGAATACATTTTGGTGAGAGAAAAAAAATCAAACTCAGTATCATGAACAGCAGTCAGACAGGAGAGAACACTTTAATACCAAGATTACTAGTTGAAACAGACTTTCTTTTATGTTGCCTTTCCCTCCCCTTTCCACCTGTTTATCATTTTGATATATTTACTTGGGTGGCCTTTACTTCAGATGGTATAAGGTGGTTTATTGCAGTAACGCCAGTCTATCGAGTAAATGGAGCAAAATTACTGTTTGTTAGAAGATAATTATAGGAATCAAGTAAGTTGTTGAAAAGTGTAATAGATCGCTTCCTTTCTGCAGCAATGTTTTTAAACTGAATTAAGGTCCTGGTGTACAAGTATCCAATGGTAATGTGTTCCTATAGTTGTAGTAGGTTTTTATCTTAAAGCTACAAGTGGCATCCAATCAGGCTTTTTAAGAAAGAGGGATGGTTTGGGACATCCATGCACCTTCATTCTCTCAGCTGAAGAGCAATGTTGTGGTTGACCTAGGAATATAAGGGGAAAAACATCATAACCAGGGTATAAAATAAGAAATAGAAACAGTAGTGGACCATATCTTTGTCTGTTCATCTATTCAATAAGAACATGGCTGAATTTCAAAATCAACTCCATTGGCTCACATTACTCCCATATCCACTTATTCCTTTAATGGCTAAACATTTCAGACATCAATACCTTCATGGGTTGAGCATCCGTAAGCCCTCTGGGATAGAGAATTCCAAAGATGCATAACTTGTTGACTAAAGAAATGTCTTCTCATCTCACTCCTGTGTAGTCCATTGCTTATTTCCAGCCTATGACCCCTGGTTCTGGGCATTGGATACAAACCTTCAGCATCCATTTTGTCAAATCCTGTTAAGAATTTCATACTTCTCAACATGATCTGCTCTCTTGTTCTGAATGTTAGAGAATTGACCTATGTTATGTAATTTATTTTCACGGGGAATTGACCTAGTGTTTCATTGTTCTATCTTCTCTAAGGCAAATACATTGTTCCCTAAGTATGGACACCAGGTATTTTTAGATTAAATTACTTTAGATTACATTACTTACAGTGTGGAAACAGGCCCTTCGGTCCAACAAGTCCACACCGACCCAACGAAGCGCAACCCACATACCCCTACATTTACCCTTTATCTAACACTACGGGCATTTTAGCATAGCCAATTCACCTGACCCCCACATCTTTGGACTGTGGGAGGAAACCTGAGCACCCAGAGGAAACCCACGCAGACACGGGGAAAACGTGCAAACTCCACACAGTCAGTCGCCTGAGGCGGGAATTGAACCCAGGTCTCTGGCGCTGTGCAGTGCTAACTACTGTGCCACCGTGCCGCCCACCAGTCTCAGTACTTCAGGTATGGTCTCGTAAAAGCTCTACATAATTCCTTGTTGTTGTACTTCAAATCTTTGCACTTAAGGCTAACATATGATTTGGCTTCCTAGTTGTCTGCTGCACCTATATGGCGAAAGTGAGAACTGCAGATGCTTGAGATCAGAGTTGAGAGTGTGGTGCTGGATTCCTGATGAAGGGCTTTTGCCTGAAACATCAACTCTTCTGCTCCTCGGATGCTGCCTGACCTGCTGTGCTTTTCCAACTTCATACTCTCAACTGCTGCACCTATATGTTTCCTTCCTGCGATTTTGGTACACTGATCTGCAAATTCCTCGTATTTATTACATTCACTTATTAAAAGATATTTTGCTTTCTCACCAAAGTGTTCAATTTCACATTTCTTCAAACTAGATAGCATTTACCACATTTATGCCGAATCATTGAATCTGTCTAAATCCCATTGCTGTCATTTTGTTTTCTGCTCACTGCATACTTCCCCCTCCCCCAAACTTTGTCACATCAGAAAGCCTGGTTATTTTCCTTGTTTAAGCTGTTGACATAAACTGGAAGTAGGTGAGGCCTAAACACTTATTCCTTGTGGCACTCCTCAAGTTGCAAAACACCATTGTGAAAATGACCCAGTTATTCCAACTGCCCATTTTCTGTATGTGAGCAAATCCTTAATGTATCTTAATGTTGTATCCTCACTATTAAGCTTGTTTTACAAATTCTTGCATGGCACCTAACTAAATATCTCTTCTGAAAATTCACATGTAAACATTAACTTCCTCTCTCTTATCTCTTGGTTACACTTCAAATAGATTTGTGAAACACAAATACCTTTGCACAAAACTGAAATATTGAGAGTCTCTTTCAATCTAATCATGGCAATCATAAGTGTCACTATTTCCCTTACCTGCTTTGTCTGGGACATGCATGGCACCTCTGGACTGCCAATGCTAACTAGATAAGCTGCGACCTTTTGAAGATGGTGGCAGTGCCAGGAATCCCAGGACACAGTGGTGACTACTTCTGGGTATGGTGATTGGGAGAAATGGAGAAGCAGACAACCACAGGGGCATGGCACATTGGTAATAAGCTGAGTCTGGGAGGATAATGTGAGAACACTCCCACACCCACCCACCCCACTCCAAAACCAGCCTCATGGAGACAAACCATTCATGAGCCTCATCAAAAATGACACTTAGCTGATTTTCTATTACAATTCGGCCCATTAATTTTTCCTAAAATGTGCTTGAAATTATTTATTTAGAGATGTACAGCATGGAAATAGACTCTTGGGTCCAACCCCTCCATATCGAACAGATATCCCAACCCAATCTAGTCCCACCTGCCAGTACCTGGCCCATATCATTCCAAACCCTTTCTATTCATATATGCATCCAAATGCCATTTAAATGTTGCAATTGTACCAGCCTCCACCATTTCTTCTGGCAGCTCATTCCATACCCGTACCACCCTCCGTGTGAAAATGTTGCCCCGTCGGTCTCTTTTATATCCTTTCCCCTCTCACCCTAAACTTATGTCCTCTTGTTCTGGATTCCACAACTCCAGGGAAAAGATTTTGTCTATTTACCCTATTAATGCCCCTCATAATTTTGTAAACCTCTATAAGGTCACCCCTCAGCCTCCGACGGTCCAGGGAAAACAGCCCCAGCCTGTTCAGCCTCTCCCTATAGTTGAAATCATCCAACCCTGGCAACATCCTTGCAAATCTTTTCTGAGCCCTTTCAAGTTTCACAACATCTTTCCGATAGGAAGGAGACCAGAATTGCATGCAATATTCCAACAGTGGCCTAACCAATGTCCTGAAAAGCCGCAACATGACCTCCCAACTCCTGTACTCAACTCTGACCAATAAAAGAAAGCATACCAAACGCCTTCTTCACTGTCCTATCTACCTGCGATTCCACTTTCAAGGAGCTATGAACCTGCACTCCAAGGTCTCGTTGTTCAGCAACACTCCCTAGGACCTTACCATTAAGTGTATAAGTCCTGCTAAGATTTGCTTTCCCAAAATGCAGCACCTCGCATTTATCTGAATTAAACTCCATCTGCCACTTTTCAGTCCATCTGATCCAGATCCTGTTGTAATCTGATGTAACCTTCTTCGCTGTCCACCACACCTCCAATTTTGGTGTCGTCTGCAAACTTACTAACCATATCTTTTATGTTTGCATCCGAGTCATTTACATAAATGACAAAAAGTAGAGGACACAGCACCAATCCTTGTGGTACTCCACTGGTCACAGGCTTCCAGTCTGAAAAACAACCCTCTACCACCACCCTCTGTCTTCTACCTTTGCACCAGTTCTGTATCCAAATGGCTAGTTCTCCCTGTGTTCCATGAGATCTAACCTTGATAACCAGTCTCCCATGGGGAAACTTGTCGAACCTACTGTCTACCGTTATTTCCATGTGCATTGGAATTGAAGGAACGAACAAAAGAAAATGAGAAATGTACCTGTATTTGGGGAATTAACTCCTGATTGCATTTCAGTCCAGCTGTCAAGATGGCCGAAGAAGTGATATCATCTTGAGGTTGATGGTTCTGTTGTACAGTTGTTCGGTAGGAGGAAAGCTTACAGCAGTGCCCTTTGGCTGAGCCATAGCAGCTTCAAGAAAGAAACTGTCTAAATATATTTCACTGTAAAATCTGTTCTTTCATATGGTAGATGTCTTTTGCCATTTCTACTTTTTATGGATGCATTAAATAGTGTTACCAGATATTCTCATTAGGTTTGTTTTCTTCTTTTTTAGTATATATCTTTAAAGGAGGAGCTTATTGTGATAAAGATCTTTACATTGGATCTTCATTCGATTAAATTCAGGGCATTTCTATGATTCATTATTAGCAAATCAAACACACCTCTCTCTATTTCCTCTCCTTCAAGTGAAGAATGTTTGAACAGGCATTTCATATCACTCAGATAACTTTAGTTCAATAATTTTGGCTTTCATTGACAAAAAAACATTTAACATTGCATATTTTAATCTCTGCTTTGGAAATAATTTATTCCACATTTCTTTCTTGAATTCCAACTCTATTTGGTTAATAGTTATGCAACTGTCATTAAGCTTTGGTGTACCTCTACAATTATGTTATTTTGTTCATGGACATTGTGTTCATCAAAGCCTGTTAATATTTAGTCAGAGACATGGCATGAGAAAAAAAACACAAGAACATAAGAAATAAAAGCTGCAGTAGATCACTGAGCACCTGAACATGTTTCAACATTTAATACTGACATGACTTATCTTCTGTTTTACTTGAATGCTTACTATTTATCTTGGTTTCTTGACAGACCAAAAGAAATGATTATTGCAGCCTTGAATATACCCTGATATGGAGGTGCCAGTGTTGGACTAGGGTGGACAGGGTTAAAAATCACGCAATACCAGGTTGTAGTCCAACAGGCTTATTTGGAAGTATTAGCTTTTGGAGCACTGCTCCTTTTTCAGGTAGCTAGTCGAGCAGGATCTTGGACAGAGAATTTATAGCAAAAGCTCATAGTGTCACAAACTGATGCAATAGATTGCTGTTAAGTCTTTCATCTTTTAGAATGGGTTGCAAGTTTCACTACATTAATATGTAAATCCCAGAACTTTCTTTCAAGTCACATTCCCAAGATAACTTAAGATTTTTTCCAAAAAAAGTGTCATCTCAGCTCAGACAATGCATTAAAGGTGTGATATTAGTGTCTGCATGTATTCCAATCCTGAGTCAGACTCTTTCTATTTCCAAAGTAGGAATTTATAAAATTAACAACAATCTAGGTTTGTTCAATATATTGCATCAGTTGTATGACACTATGATCTTTTACTTTCAATTCTGTGTCCTATGATCCTATCCCACGAGCCAACTGATGAAGGAGCAATGCTCTGAAAGCTTACACTTCCAAATAAACCTGTTGGACTATAACCTAGTGTTGCATGATTTTTGACTTTGAATATACCCAAAACTGGATTGCCCACTGCATTCTGCAACTGGAATTCTATTGTTTTGCAACATTTTGAGAGAGGAAATGTTGCCTCATTATAGTTTCAAAATGAGCATTCCCTTTTCCTGGGTCTGCTTTCATGTTCTAAATTCTACACCGAGAGGAAAGATACTTTCATTGTCTACCCTGTAAGCCCTTCAGCTCATTGTACAATACAATAAAGTGCTTCTCATTCTTCTAAATTCTGAAGAGTTTAGACATAATTTACTCAGCTTTTCATCATAGGCCAATTTGTTCTATCCAGGAATCACCTAGCGAGCCTTCACTATACCTTCTTCAATGCAGATATATTATTTCTTATATCCAAAAGCAAAACTGCAAACAGTATTCAGGTGTGGTCTTATGAAAGTGCTATGCAGTTGCAGCATAACTTCCTTTTTCTTGGAGTGCAATCCATTTGTAATAAAGGCCAACATGGCATTTCCCTTTTTAATTGTTTGTGGTACCTGTATGCTAACTCTCACATCTCTTCTTCACAGCATAGACTCACCAGCTCATTGGTTGCATTTGGTGAATCATCTCTGAGAGAGGCTGGCCATGAGTTTCAGGCAACAACAAGCTTAATAATCCAGCAGTTACCATCAAACCACCCATTAACATGAAAGCCAATATTTTACTGTAGGTAACTGGAATGAAAAAGACAGCACTAGAATTAATGTGAAGATTCAGTACGAAAGCAATCTACTGTGCACGCTGGAAATCTGAAATAAAACTGAAAATGCTGGAAATACACAATAGGTTAGGTAGCATCTGTGGAGCAAGCAGCAGAGTTGATCTTTTGTGTAAATGAGTTTCATCAGAAGCCTCAGGTTTGTGCATTCTCAATGTGAATCTTAATCTTTGCAGGAGTGGGGGCAAATCAATGGTGATTGACACACATTGGAAGATTCAGGACAATAATAATAATATAATACAATTCAGCACATAAATAGGCCCTTCAGTCCACCAAGCCTATGCCAATTAGTAATCCTTATTTAGACCCGCTACTTATTGCCCATACATGGTTTCTATCCCTCTGTTTGCCTCCAGTTCATGTGTCTATCACGATATGCCTTAAATGTTGCTGATGTGCCTGCTTCCACCACCTCCACTAGCTGTGCATTCCAGGCACCCACCATGTTCAGTGTGAAAAACTTTCTCTGCACTTCTCCCCCAATCTTGCCTCCTCTCAACTTGAACCTGTGTCCTCTTGTATTTGACCTTTCCACCCTGGGAAAAAAACCTTTGACTATCCACCCTACCTATACCTGAGGTCATCCCTCAGCCTCCATCTTTACAATGAAAACCATCCGAGTTTATGCAACCTCTCCTCATAACTAAAACTCTCCAGACCAGGCAACACTCTGGTAAACTTTCTCTGCAGCCTCTGCAAAGCATCTACGTCCTTCTGGTAGTGTGACAACCAGAACTGCATGTGAGTATAAGTTTTATGCAGCTGTAACATAACTTATCAACTTTTATATTTGATGCTCTGGCCAATGAAGATAAGTGTGCTGTTTGCCTTCTTGACCACCTTATCCATCTGTTTTGCTACCTTCAGGGATTTGTGGACCTGTATGCCCAGAACCCTCTGTATGTCAATGCTCCTAATGGTTTTGCCATTTATTGTGCAATTCACATCTGAATTTGATCTTTTAAAATGGATCACCTCATATTTGTCCAGGTAAATCATATAATCAATGAAGTTTTAATGCAGGGGTAACAATTTATTTTGAAATATTTGTATAAAAGCAGAAATTCTACACAAAAATATGCTTACATGTAATTTTTCTATTTGCTGAGGTCTATTATGAATTATGTTATCATCCCTGATGAGACCATCAGCTTTATGTTATAGTAAGATGATTTTTATTTGAAGTAGACAAGGTTTAGGATTCCAGGTACTTATTAAGAGGATAAAGCCACACAATTCCATGATTTTGAACAAGCAAGAAAACTTTACTGTACAAAATTAGAACAGTAAATCAATTTAAAACATATAAACAACTTATAATTTAACATTTAGAATTAACACGAGGTAAATAACGGTAAAAGCTAAATACTCCACAGAGGATATTAAAAAGTATATGTAGTAAAAAAACAAATTACATGGATTTCTCAGCAACCACCTCCCAGTCTGACAGTTGTGACACTGCAAGTAATTAAATCTCATTAAAAATTGTGTCTTATTTACAAGGGATTCTAATGCTTCCTTCTCAAAGATATAGCCTTGAAATTCCCTCCAATGTATTGCATCACCATGTATCTCGTAACTACTCATGTTCTGGTAGTTCAATCCTGCACCCCAACCCCATGCCTCCATTCCCAAAATTTCATTTCACTGAACACCTGAAGCTGTACACTGTCATCTACTCACAATTCCAACTCTTTTGTGGCCAGTTGTCTTCACTATGCTGACACAATTCCTGGGGTTTCTCAAGGCTCAATATTTCTCAGCTGCATCAAGTGAATAATTATTGTGGTTTCCTTTAGTCACACTTGAGGACTTGACACTGCTGAGAATCTACTAACAGCAGCACTTGTTGCATGAAGCTACTCCTTCGCTTCTATGCTACAATTGACTTCTCTTCCAGAATGCATACAGATAAATTGAAAGAAGATAACATTCTTATGCTCTAATTGTCTCCATGACATTTTGTGCTTTGAGCGAATATGTTTTACAGCATTCTACTAAATCAGTCTAGCCCACACACCACACTGATTCCCTCCCTCCAAACTAACAATCCACCAATGGTCTTTCTCCTAGTCTTCTACTACTTGCTTTGTCAGTTAGACAGATAATCTAGCAATCTACCATGCAAGCAAACAACTGCTCAATGGCAACTAAGGACAGGCAATAAATGCTGGGCCAGCCAACAACACTCACATAAAGACATAGAGTCATAAAGATGTACAGCTCAGAAACACTCTTTGGTCCAACTCGTCCAGGCCAACCAAATATTCTAACTTAATCTAGTCCCATTTGCCAGCAGTTGGCCCTTATCCCTCTAAACCCTTCCTATTCAAATCCCCATCCAAATGCCTTTTAAATGTTGTAATTGTACCAAATTCCACCACTTCCTCTGGCAGCTCATTCCAAACAGGCACCACCCTCTGCATGAAAAAGTTGCCCCTTAAATCTCTTTTGAATCTTTGCCCCCGACCCTAAACTTATGCCTTCTAGTTTTGGACTCCCCCACCCAGGGAAAAGACCATGCCTATTTATCCTATCCATGCCCCTCATGATTTTATAAACCTCAGTATGGTCACCCCTCAGCCTCCGACGCTCCAGGGGAAAGCAAAATCCCAGTCTATTCAGCCTTTCCCTATAGTTTAGACCCTCCAACCCTGCATCATCTTTGTAAATCTTTTCTGAACCCTTTCAAGTTTCACAACATCTTTCCAATAGAAGGGAGATATTCTATGAATGGATTTTTGAAAATGAATTAGGAGAGGCAAAGGCCTAGTGGTATTACTGCTGGACTATTATTTCAGTGAGTCAAGGTTAGAGTGGTGCTGGAAAAGGACAGCTGGTCAAGCAGCATCCGAGAAGCAGGAAAATCGACATTTTGGGTAAAAGCCCTTCATCAGGATTGATGAAGGGATTTTGCCCAAAACATCAATTTTCCTGCTCCTCGGATGCTGCCTGACTGTGTTTTTCCAGCACCACTCTTGTCTTGAGACAAATCTCCAGCATCAGCAGTACTCACTTTCGCCTAATATTTCAGAGACCTAGGAAATGTTCTGGGAATTAGGTTCATTTTGTGTTACGGCAGATGGTGGAATTTGAATTCAATTAAACAAAATCTGGAATTAAGAGTCTAATGGTGGTTATGAAACTAATGTCAACTGTTGGATAGACACATCTGGATCACTAATTTTCTTTTGGGAAGGAAACTGCCATCTGACCCGATGTGACTCCAGACCCACAGCTACTTGACCAGCTGTCCTTTTCCAGCACCACTCTTTTAACTACTGTCTGGGCAGTTAGGGATGGACAACAAATGCTGGTCTAGCCAGCAACCTCCACATCCTGAGAATGAATTTAAAAAGGAGAAATAGATCACTCAGCCTCTTGAAACTGCTCTACTGTTCAATAAGATCATGGCTGATCTGTTTACTCCACATTCTAGCCTACCTCTGACAACAACTTGCTTATCGAGAATCTATCTATCTCTGCCTTAGAAATATTCAAGGACTCTCCTTCCACTACCTTTTGAGGAGGTGATTTCCAAAGACTCACAAATCCCAGAGAGAAAAAAAGAATCTCCTAATCCTTGTCTTAAATGAGTAAACTTTTAACTCGAGGTCCCTCATGATCCCATATGTTTCAGTCAAGTTGCCTCTTACTCTGCTAAACTCCACCAGATACAAAGTTAGCCTGTCCAGCCTTTACTCATAAGTCAAACCATTCATTCCAGTTATCAGTCTAATAAACTGATGAGGATTTTACTGGCTAGGCCAGCAGTTATTGCCCATCCCTAATTTCCCAGAGGGCAGTTAAGAGTCAACCACATTGCCATCGGTCTTGAATGACATGTAGGCCAGACAGGTAAGGATGGCATTTCCTTCCCTAAAGAACATTATGTTCACTAATGTCCTTTAGAGAAGGAAACCGTCATCCTTACATTAACTGCCCTCTGGAATGGGCAATAAATGCTGACTTATCCAGCAGTGCCCTAATCTTATGAATTAAAAAGAACGATTTACCTCCTTTAAACAATAATTTATTGCACACAATATCTAGATGTGGTGTTACCAATACCCTGCATAAATGAAGCATAATCTCCCTACATTTGTATTCAATTCCTTTTGCAATAAGTTGCAGAATTCAATTAATTTCCTAATTACTTACTGCACCTGCATACTAACCAGTTATGATTCATGCACTGGGGCAGTTGTATTCTTCTGTATCTCAGAGTTCTGTAATCTATCACTATAGAGATTGTATGTTTTAAAATCTTTCTGCCAAATGGCAATTTTGCATTTTCCCACCTTATACTCCATTTGCCAGATCTTCATTCATTTATTTAATGTAACCATAGTCATTTGTAACATCCTTATGCCCTCTTCGGAACTGTATTTCATATCTACCTTTGTGTCATCAACAAATTTAGCAATCATACTTTTAGTCTCTTCAACTAAACTATAAAAGGTGGAGGGTCAAAAAATATGGTACTGGAAAAGCACAGCCAGTCAGGCAGCATCTGAGAAGCAGGAGAGTCGACATTTTGAGCATTTGCTCTTCATCATTCCTGATGAAGAGTTTATGATTGAAATGTCGACTGCCCTGCTCCTTGGATGCCACCTGAGCAGCTGTGCTTTTCCAGCACCACACGTTTTGACTGTGATATCCAGCATTTGTAGTTCTCACTTGCTTCCTGTAAACAGTTGAGGCCTCAGCTCAAATCTTTGTGAACAGCACTCATTCCAACTTGTCAGTCAGAAAATAAAACCTACTCTCTGTTTACTCTAACTTAGCCACTCTTTGATCCATGGCAAAAATGTTACACCCTACATCATAAGCATTCATTTTCTGCAATAAACTTTGATGTGGCACCAAATCAAATGCCTTCTGGAAATTGAATCCCCCAGTTACCTTCAACTTTATTAAGTGACCTGCTTTAACATCTTTAAAGCTTTCCTACAACATCCCAACAACAGATGTGAAGCCAACTGATCTGTAATTTGCTCCTGACTATCTCCGTCCCTTTTCTTATGAAAAGCATTAAATTTACTATTTTTCAATCATATGGAATCATCCTCGAATCTAAAGATTTTTGGAAAATTTAAACTAACTTGCCAATTGTCCCACTAACTATTTCTTTTAAGACCCTGGGATGAAGCTCATCAGGATCCAAGGACCTATCAGTTACAGCTCCGTCAATTTTCTCAGTACCATTTCCCAGATGATTATAATTTTCTCAGTTTTGCTGTCCCTTCAACTTCCTGATTTACATCTATTTCTGGAATGTTACATGTATCTTCTATGAGGAGCTATTATTCAATTAGGAGGATGCCCATGTTTCCAATATTCCCAGATTTCCAGCATACCCAGTTCCCCAGTAAATATTAGAACATCATTCTGTCAGTATGTTTTTTTCTACTTTTTCCATTTTTGAGGGATACATAAGGGTGAGAGGTTCAGTTTTCTCTTGTTGTAGCATTCTAGCCATTTGATCACATGTACAATAAACATATTTCTTCTATGGTTGAATCTCTGATTTACTTTTACTTTGCTCCCAGTGACTAGTGTGGAGCAAAAAGACCTGAGTGTAGTTATGTATAAGTCACTAAAGATGGCAGGACAAGTAGAGAAAACAGTTACTAAAGCATATGGTATTCTAAGCTTCATTAATTTGATGTCTAGAGTCCAACAACGGGAAGTTATGCTGAAACTAGATGGGGTGCTTCTTAGAGTTCGGCTGGAGTTTGCTGTACAGATCTGGGTGCCAAATTATAGGAAGGATGTGAATGCACTGGAGACAGTGCAGAAAAGGTTTCTGAAACTGGTTCCAGAGATGAGAAACTTTGGGTATGAGAATAGCTTGGAGAAATTGTGCTTGCTTTAAATGTTGTTAAATGTGAACTTATCCATTTTGGAAAGAACAAGGGGAAAAAGTATAGTATTTAAACAGTGAGAGCTTGCAAAATATCATGGTACAGAAAGATCTAGATAATTTGGTATATGAATCATAAAAGGGTTTCATGCAAACAGCAAGATATTGTAATGGCAATACGAATGATGTAGTTTATTGCAAAAAGAGTAGAATGCAAGAGTAGGGATGTTTTTCTGCAGTGGTACAGGGCATTGGTGAGACCACATCTGGAGTACAATGTACAGTGTGGTTTCCTTATATAAGAAAAGATACAATTGTGATAGAAACAATTCATAGAGGGTTTATTTACCTAATACCTACACGGGAAGGATTATCTTACGAGACAAAGTTGAATAACAAGACCTGTTTCCATTGGAGGTAAAAACAATGACTGAGATTCTGGAAACCAGATTCTGAATCAGTGGTGCTGGAAGAACACAGCAGTTCAGGCAGCATCCAATGAGCAGAGAAATCGATGTTTCGGGCAAAATCTCTTCATCAGGAATAAAGGCAGTGAGCTGGAAGCATGGAGAGATAAGCTAGAGGAGGGTGGGGTAGGGAGAGAGTAGCATAGAATACAATGGGTGAGTGGAGGAGGAGATGAAGGTCATAGATCAGGGAGGAGAGGGTGGAGTGGATAGGTGGAAAAGGAGCTAGGCAGGTAGGACAAGTCATGGGGATAGTGCTGAGCTGGAAGTTTGGAACTAGGGTGAGGTGGGGGAAGGGGAAATGAGGAAGCTGTTGAAGTCCACATTGATGCCCTGGGGTTGAAGTGTTCCGAGGCGGAAGATGAGGCGTTCTTCCTCCAGGCATCTGGTGGTGAGGGAGCGGCGGTGAAGGAGACCCAGGACCTTCATATCCTCGGCAGAGTGGGAGGGGGAGTTGAAATGTTGGGCTCCGGGGCGGTGTGGTTGATTGGTGCGGGTGTCTCGGAGAAGTTCCCAAAAGTGCTCTGCTAGGAGGCGCCCAGTCTCCCCAATGTAGAGGAGACCACATCGGGAGCAACAGATACAATAAATGATATTAGTGGATGTGCAGGTAAAACTTTGATAGATGTGGAAGGCTCCTTTAGGGCCTTGGATAGAGGTGAGGGAGGAGGTGTGGGCACAGGTTTTACAGTTCCTGCAGTGGCAGGGGTAAGTGCCAGGATGGGAGGGTGGGTTGTAGGGGGGCGTGGACCTGACCAGATAGTCACAGAGGGAACAGTCTTTGCGGAAGGCAGAAAGGGGTGGGGAGGGAAATATATCCCTGGTGGTGGGGTCTTTTTGGAGGTCGCGGAAATGTCGGCGGATGATTTGGTTTATGCGAAGGTTGGTAGGGTGGAAGGTGAGCACCAGGGGCATTCTGTCCTTGTTACGGTTGGAGGGGTGGGGTCTGAGGGCGAAGGTGCGGGATGTGGACGAGATGCATTGGAGGGCATCTTTAACCACGTGAGAAGGGAAATTGCAGTCTCTCAAGGAGGCCATCTGGTGTGTTCTGTGGTGGAACTGGTCCTCCTGGGAGCAGATACGGCGGAGGTGGAGGAATTGGGAATACGGAATGGCATTTTTGCAAGAGATTGGGTGGGAAGAGGTGTAATCCAGGTAGCTGTGGGAGTCGGTGAGTTTGTGAAGAATGTCAGTGTCAAGTCGGTCGTCATTAATGGAGATGGAGAGGTCCAGGAAGGGGAGGGAGGTGTCAGAGATGGTCCAGGTAAATTTAAGGTCAGGGTGGAATGTGTTGGTGAAGTTGATGAATTGCTCAACCTCCTCGCAGGAGCACGAGGTGGCGCCAATGCAGTCATCAATGTAGCGGAGGAAGAGGTGAGGAGTGGTGCCGGTGTAATTACGGAAGATCGACTGTTCTACGTAGCCAACAAAGAGACAGACATAGCTGGGGCCCATTCGTGTGCCTGTGCCTACCCCTTTGGTCTGGAGGAAGTGGGAGGATTCAAAGGAGAAATTGTTAAGGGTGAGGACAAATTCGGCCAATCAAATGAGAGTGTCAGTAGAAGGGTACTGTTGGGGACATCTGCAGAGGAAAAAACAGAGGGCTTAGAGGCCCTGGTCATGGCGGATGGAGGTGTAGAGGGATTGGATATCCATGGTGAAGATGAGGCGTTGGGGGCCGGGGAAACGGAAGTTTTGGAGGAGGTAGAGGGCGTGAGTGGTGTCTCGAACGTATGTGGGGATTTCCTGGACTGAGGGGATAGGACAGTGTCGAGGTATGTAGACATGAGTTCAATGGGGTAGGAGCATGCTGAGACAATGGGTCAGCCAGGATGGTCAGGCTTGTGGATCTTGGGAAGGAGGTAGAACCGGGCAGTGCAGGGTTCCCGGGCTATGAGGTTGGAAGCAGTGAGTGGGAGATCTCCTGAGGTGATGAGGTCCTGTATGGTCTGGGAGATAATGGTTTGGTGATAGGGGGGTGGGGTCATGGTCGAGGGGGCAGTAGGAAGAGGTATCCTCGAGTTGGCGTTTGGCTTCAGCGGTGTAGAGATCTTTGCGCCAGACTACCACTGCGCCCCCTTTATGCGCTGGCTTAATGGTGAGGTTGGGATTGGAGCAGAGGGATTGGAGGGCTGTGCGTTGTGAGGGTGAGAGGTTGGAGTGGGGGAGAGGGGCAGACAGGTTGAGGCGGTTAATGTCCCGGCGGCAGTTGGAAATGAAGAGGTCGAGGGCAGGTAATAGGCCAGCGTGGGGTGTCCAGGTGGATGCAATGTGTTGGAGGTGGGCGAAGGGGTCCTCGGAAGGTGGGCGGGAGTCCTGATTGTGAAAGTAAGCTCGGAGGCGGAGGCAACGTAAGAATTGTTCGACGTTACGGCGTGTATTAAATTCGTTGATGCGTGGGCGGAGGGGGATGAAGGTGAGTCCTTTGCTGAGGACTGATCATTCGTCCTCAGTGAGGGGGAGGTCTGGAGGGATGGTGAAAACTCGGCAGGGCTGGGAGCAGGGATCTGGTGTGGGTGTGGAACTGGGAGTGGGGTCGGAGCCAGTAACTGGAGTGGGTGTGATGGTGGGGGGAACGGGGGTGGAGTCATGAGCAGGGGTAGTGTTCCCCTCAGGGTTCTGGGGGGTGGGGATAGTGACAGTGGGGTCTGTGGGTGCGTGTCAGCAGAATACAGGTGAGTGGCGCTGGTGGGGGTGGACGTGGTGGCAGATTGATCTTATTGAGACATTTACATCCTAAAGGGATTTGCAGAGTAGATGATGAAAGAATGTTTTCTCTTCTTGGAGAGAGTAAAACAAGGGAACATAGATTAAATAAAGAATACCCCATTTAATAAGGAAGAAAGAAGGTTTTTTTTCTCTTTGAGGGTTGTGAGATTTTGGACCTAGAGAGGGATCATTGAATATTTTAAAAGTAAGGTTAAGTGGATTCTTGATTAACAAGGGAGTCAATAGGTATTGGGGAGGGGGTGGATCAGTGGAATGTCGAGGTCAGACCACAAGCAAAAAAGCTATCATCTTATTGAATGATGGGGCAGGCTCAAGGGACTAAATGCTCTACTCCTGCTCCTATTTCATATGCACATACACTCTTTGTGCAATCATGCTGTACACAGATTGGGGTGCTGCCATTCATACATTACAACAGTGACAACTCATCTGAAATATTTCATTGGCTGTAAAGCACTTTGTGATGTCCGGAAGTTATTGAAGTTCCTATATAAATAAAAATTATTTTCCTACGGTTTACTAAATCGTTTTTGTGCTGCCACACTTGTCTGCATGCAGTCATTTAGCCTTTTTGAATAGTCATTTCCGTTTGCTTCCTGCAGTGAACTAATTTTGATACCTTGATATGCATCTGCTCTTTTGTTTGTGTTCAGATACTGTTGCATTTCAGGCAACTCCATTATAAGAATATGTAACAGTAAACACGAGGTGATTTGACGGATTTCGTTGCCTGAGGCACATAATATGCAGGAAAACCAGGTCATTGATTTAAGGGAACTCTGCAATTAGTGTTCTTTAGACTAATACCTTCCACAGAATGTGTCCCTAATTTTAATGGCCGACTGTGAGGAATATTGAAGCATGAATGATTTTTGAAAGATTTTCTTTTCATCTACTTCAGCAATTTGAAATTGGAACTAAGCCTGATTAGCAAATGTGCTGTACCCTCACCAGAAGGCACAAGTCTTTTGTTATATGGGCTGAGTCTGATTGCTAAAGGATACGGGAAGAATTGAGGATTTCAGTCCCATACAATGATGTGCTGCAGGATTAAAATATCAGCTCACTGGAGGTAGAAGCCCAAGATCAATTGTAAATGGCACACTTTCCAGGTATAGTTCAAAAAGAGGCACAGTCAACAACAATGTTAGAGCATTTGTACAGACTGAATCCCCCTCCCCCACCATGCTAACTGGAATATAATATTTCCACAATGTCAGGGCTCCTTGGTTCAATTAGAATTTTGACATTAAAAATTGTGCATTTTGGCCAATGTTTAAATATTATTTAATTGATAGGTATTTAAGGTGTGATTTTTCCAGGTACCTGCAGGTAGCAAGAGTGGAATCTTAGCATATTCTGGCAAACTCTCATTTTTGTTGAGCTTTTTGGAGGGTTTCTCTCAACAAGCCCGACTGAGATTTCTCGTGCTGCTGTTCCAGACATGCTTCATTAACCAATTACCATGGAAACCCCTCCACCCATCGTGCCCTCTCTCGCAATTCTCCCACTCCCCCAGCTGCAGAATCTCGCCACTGCTTGGATATTCTGGAATGGTATCCCTGGCACCAGCGCTGTATTTGAAAAGCCATTGGATGCTCAGACAAGTTTTGCCATTCTGGAGCAGCACTGCCACGTAAATATTGTTGGATGCAATGGCAGACAAGGGGACATTAGCACCCTGCTTTGTGCACAGGGACCTCAAGGGTGTAGAGGATGGGTTGGTAAGAGGACTATCCTCTTACTGCGGGACAGCCAGAGTAGTCCGCCTATGCCAGCCTGCTCTGAGGTCATTTCCCAGGTCAGTGTAATCACTGGGATTCAGAGGAACATCCAGCAATGCCAGGCGAAGTTTAATCACCTTCTTCACTTTGCCAGAACATGTGCCCCCCATCTTCTTTCCAATGCTCATACTCACCCTAACTCTGCCAGGGCACCCACCTCCTACCAACATTCTTGCACCACTCTGACTATCATGTGCAGCATCCTCCCTCACTAACTCTCATCCACCCCTCACCATCGACACCATTGCTCTCTGCACTGCCTATTCACTCACTCTGAACAGCTCACCTGATCAACTCCAAGAGCTGTGCCAGCCACTTTCATCCCATTCATTCCCTCCCCTGTTTTCTCTCCAGGAGGAGGCAGTCCACAATAAGGCCAAAAGAGCCAGGGCGAGATTTGCGCTAGGAGAAAGTGAGGGCTGCAGCTGCTGGAGATCAGAGTTGAAATGTGTGGTGCTGGAAAAACACATCAGTCAGGCAGCATCTGAGGAGCAGGAGAGTCGAAGCATAAGCCCTTCATCAGGAATGAGGAAGGGAAGGGGGTTGAGAGCTAAATAGGAGGATGGGGTGGGTCTGGGAGAAGGTAGTTTGGAAGGCAATAGGTGTATGCAGTTGGGGGGTGATAGTGATAGGCCGATGGGGAGGGTGGAGCAGATAGGTGGGAAGGAAGATGCACAGTTAGGACAGATCAAGAGGGCGGTGGGCTGCCTGATATTCAACCCTCTGGGGATAAGATCCGGCCAAGGATAGGTCCTGCGGCAATGCAGAGACTGTCAACCAAGTAAGCATCAATGTTCATTATGGTGCAACTCATACACTAAACTGACTGTCAATGTATTTATTAATTTCAGTAGCTATACTTTTTCCCTTTTGTATCAGTGGCATGTCCACATTGACAATTGTCAAGACAGCCATCCTGCAAACCCCCTATTCTTCATCTCTCCATTATTTCTCAGGACGAAAGCACTGATGCCTCAGAAGAAACACCAACAAGGCAGCCTCCTGTACCTGCTTCCAACTCAGATACTGACATCGCAGTGGGGCATGTTAGCTAGTTTAGATCAGGAGTAAGTGCTTGTGAGCAAATCACTTGTACATCTCTGCCTGGGCATGAGATAACCTCTGACTGATGGCTGCACAGCTCCCTGACTGTGCTTCTGTGACTCCCAGGACTCCCAGTGTCATTGAACCCACAGGACTGACTGTGATCCACTCCCTAGACTGCAGAGATGGGGACATAGGGTGCATGTGGCTACTGTCCTGGGGTCCACCCTGAAACATTGGTATTGGGTGTCCAAGTCGGTGGCCCAGAGCAGGAAGTGGTGAGCTGGGATTGCTGGATACTGCTCTGATTTCCATGTCAAGAATTGTCAACATTTAGCTTTTGTTCATTCAATGGTATTACAGGAACATGTCAATGAAATGAGAATCAGTGTGACTGAGAGATTTTAAAGAGCTATATTACCCACTCATGGGTGTTTTACTGCTCCTGGCGAGAATGTCATCTCAGCATTTGGGGCTTAGTTGGAAAATGCTATAATTTGCTTCCAATGTTGAGAAAGACTTGCTCAACCTCTCACATGATTCTCCCATAGCCCATGTTGTTCAAGGTGCAAAGAAATTCACCCCTTGGGTCATTTCCATTGTACTTGGGAATCTTGTTGGCCTTTTCAATAAGCGTTGGTGGGGTAAAATTTCCTTGTCACCATTGTGATTTAATTACAATTTCAGTATAAAGAAAATGGAAAACTTTAATTGATAGGTATTATAAGGTGTGAAAACTAAGTGATGTTTAGATTTATCATAATTAATGTACCAGGTTGACTGAATCAGTCTAATTCTTCTTAGTTAAAGCCAGCCTCCGCCTTCAGAGATATTGTCTTCTTTCCTCACATGGTAAACCGTTCATTAGTCACTGAAAAACTTTCCTTCCAAACTAACCTCCTACTTCAGATGCATTCTTCCCCTCTAAGCCCAATATTCATGGGCGTCCCATCTCACTTTCACTAAGTTCACTGAAGTACACTCCTTTTTAATCCCTTCCCATTCAACAGGGGCATTCCCCTCCTCAACTTTCCCCAAAAGTTGGAATATTGCGTGCAATTCTGGTCTCTTTCCTATCAGAAAGATGTGGTCAAACTTGAAAGGGTTCAGAAAAGACTTACAAGGATGTTGCCAGGGTTGGAGCCTTTTGAGCTACAGGGAGAGGTTGAATAGATCATAGAGATGTACAGCATGGAAACAGACCCTTCGGTCCAACCCGTCCTGGCCAACCAGATATCCCAACCCAATCTAGTCCCACCTGCCAGCACCCAGCCCATATCCCTTCAAACCCTTCCTATTCATATACCCGTTCAAATGGGTTTTAAATGTTGCAATTGTACTAGCCTCCACCACTTCCTCTGGCAGCATATTCCACACACACACACCAACCTCTGCATGAAAATGTTACCCCTTAGGTCTCTTTTACATCTTTCTCCTCTCACCCTAAACCTATGCCCTCTAGTTCTGGAATCCCCAACCCCAGGGAAAAGACTTTGTCTATTTACCCTATCCATGCCCCTCATGATTTTGTAAACTTCTCTGAGGTCACCTCTCAGCCTCCGACACTCAAGGGAAAACAGCCCCAGCCTGTTCAATATCTCCCTATAGCTCAAATCCTCCAACCTTGTCAACATCCTTGCAAATCTTTTCTGAACACTTTCAAGTTTCACAACATTTTTCTGATAGGAAGGAGACCAGAATTGCATGCAATATTCTAACAGTGCCCTAACCAATGTCCTAGACAGTCACAACATGACCTGCCAACTCTTGTACTCAATAAAGGAAAGCATACCAAACGCCTTCTTCACTATCCTATCTACTCGTGACTCCACTTTCATGAACCTGCACTCCAAGGTCTCTTTGTTCAGTAACACTCCCTGGGACCTTACCATTAAGTGTATAAGGCCTGCTAAGATACGCTTTCTCAAAATGCAGCACCTCGCATTTATCCGAATTAAATCCATCTGCCACTTCTCAGCTCATTGGCCCATTTGATCAAGATCCTTTTGCAATCTGAGGTAACCTTCTTCGCTGTCCACTTCACCTCCAATTTTGGTGTCATCTGCAAACTTACTAACTATACCTCTTATGCTCACATCCAAATCATTTATATAAATGACGAAAAGTAGTGGACCCAGCACTGATCCTTGTAGCACTCCACTGGTCACAGGCCTCCAGTCTGAAAAACAACCCTCCACCACCATTCTCTGTCTTCTACCTTTGAGCCAGTTCAGTGTCCAAATGGCTAGTTCTCCCTGTATTCCATGAGATCTAACCTTGCTAATCAGTCTCCCATGGGGAACCTTGTCAAATGCCTTACTGACATCTACCGCTCTGCCCTCATCAATTCTCTTTAGACTAGAGCTGTTTTTCCTGGAGAGTCAGAGGCTGAGGGGCGACCTTATAGAGGTTTACAAAATCATGAGGTGCATGGATAGGATAAATAGACAAAGTCTTTTCCCTGGGTTGGGGGAGTCCAGAACTAGAGGGCATAGGTTTAGGGTGAGAGGAGAAAGATATAAAAGAGACCTAAGGGGCAATATTTTCACACAGAGGGTGGTCCGTGTATGTAGTGAGCTGCCAGAAAAAGCAGTGGAGGCTGATACAATTGCAACATTTAAAAGGCATGTAAATGTGAATAAGAAGGGTTTGGATAGACATGGGCCAGGTGTTTGCAGGTGGAACTAGATTGGGTTGCGATATCTGGTCAGCATGGACGAGTTGGACTGAAGGGTCTGTTTCTGTGCTGTACATCTCTATGACTCTATGACTCTCCATATAGCTCAAATCCATCAACTCTGGCAACATCCTTGTAAATTCTTACTGAGCCCTTTCAAGTTTCACAGTTTCTGGATGACCAGATTTGCACGCAATATTCCAAAATGATAGCCTTAAGAGTATAGGAGGACATAAATTGGCAAAAACACGAGCTGATCAATGGAAATGGAGTTCAATCTTGATAAGTGTGAGGTGATGCACTGGGACAGGACAAATAATGCAAGGGAATACACAATAAACACAATGGGCTGGACGCTGGCAGGTGCAACTAGATTGGGTTGGGATATCTGGTTGGCATAGACAGGTTGGACCGACCGGTCTGTTTCCATGCTGTACATCTCTATGACTCTATGACTCTAAATTTTAAAAAACTCTTTCTCCATGCTCACAAGTTATGTTGGACATTTTCTTCCTCTAAATCTCCCATTAAGAGAGACTCTAATCCCACAGTTAAAACTCATTCTATCATCAGACCTAACTACACAATTTCTTTGCTTCACATAAGCACACACCACACCTCTGCATATAAAGCAGGCCTTTTAAACACACCATTGAAAGTCATTCAAATTCCAGATACAAAGAAAATCCCATTGAATGCAGCAATCCATCCAACCAACCACATCAAGTAAGTCAGACAACCCATTTGTAAGCTTGGTGACAGAAAAGCTACTGGGCAATGTACCTTTCTGTGATCTTTTAGAAATTGATAGCTTTCCCAGGGTACCAAATTTCAGGAGAGGAGGAAGAAAATTGACAAATAAATCATGCAAAACATCTTTTTATGAGCTATTGTACACAGACAATAGATAATTAATAGTAAGGTTTCAAGACATTATAATTAACTTCTGATCACCATTTTCTGTTAAAGCCACACTGCTTGCGGGCCGTGCTGCATCCTCTAAAATCTTCAGTGCTTCCAAAGTTCTGCCGTACAAACGGTGACTCTTATTGAGTTCCTTTCACACTCATTGGTTCACTTTGGCTGTCATTCTAGTCTCAGTTTGCTTTTAAAATTCACATTCTCTTGTTTGGATTGCTCCATCAACTCATTCTTCTCTATCTCTGGAACCTCCTTCAGTCTTCCACCTCTCTGAGAAATCTGCATTCATCCAATTCCAAGCTTTTATCCATTTCTTGCATCTGTCTCCCTGCCATCAGTGGCTGTGCCTTCAGCTATCTAAGTCCTAAGCTAAAGACCGCCCTCCCTAAAACTGTTTCTCTTTTCCATCCAAAGTTACATTTTCAAACCCACCACTTGCTAATCTCCACTTCTTGAGCTTAGAGAAAATAGACATAAAGAATTCCCAGAGAACTGAGAAAGGGTGAGATGACAGATGTGGAAGGTTGCTGATTCTGAGCAGGAGAGGGATACGGATTAAAAGTTACGAATAGCTCAGTACAGTGAAGACTCAGTATTTCAGTAGTATTTAATCTCAGGAAAAGAGACTGATCACCTTGAGGAGATCTGAAGCAATCTCAGTTGGACCTGCCTTGGAAGAAATTCCGAGGCTAGATCTTCAAAAGAGAAGAGTTGAAATCCTTCATGAGTGTTAATGAGATTTCATAACTCCCAGGGTTCACCGATGCCTGGCTGGGACATTGACAAATCTGTGGGATCTGTCTCATGTCGTATCTATCACTTATTGTGCTATGTGGTATATTTGACTGCAATTTGCCTGTTAGTTGTCTGTTAGTTTTGAGCATTAGAGTGTAAGGTAGATATAGGTGAAAGTGGGCACTGCAGATGCTGGAGATTAGAGTCAAGATTAGAGTAGTGCTGGAAAAGCACAACAGGTCAGGTAGCATCCAAGGAGCAGGAAAATCGATGTTTTGGGCAAAAGCCTAAGTTGAAGGGTTTTAGAGCAAGTTTTATTATAACAAACAGATACTGCCTCAGGCAACAGGTTTTCAAGCTTTTGAACTAAAAAAAACTTGTGCAATGAAAAGGGAGTGGCCAATTCTCCCAGTTCAGCTTTTCTCTGGTTTGGTTTGTTTTTTAGCAGCAATGTTGTGAAGCTGCTGGATCCAAAGAATCAGGTTCAGGTTGGTACTCTCTCTCCGACTTCTCTCCTGTAAGACCTTGGGTTTGATTCTTCCTTTTGTTCCAAGGGATGTTCATGGGGATTGTTGCAGGAATTTGGAAGAACATCATTAAGTTGGGAAAATCTGTTGGATTTTCGGATAGGTTGTTATTCTCTATTCTGTTCTCTTTTGTTTGTGTTTCATTCGGTGATCTTGTAAATAAATTCTGTTTTGTTTAAAACAAAATGGTTTAACCAACTGCATCCCTCCTGGAATCTGCATACTTATACCTGCTCAAAACAGTGAGCAAAGTTAGCATCTGGGCTAATTACTTGAAATGTTTTGACAGGGTCTGGCCTGGTCCATAACAAGTTTTAATCAAAAATGACTGGTTACCAAACAAGAACATAACCAGATATATGAGTGGGGGTTTGCGGGGATGGATTCTGGTCTGGTATAGCAACAATTTGAAGCGAGCAGCAACTTGTTAATAATCTCTGGATACAAGTGCACAGTCTCTGTGAACATCTGATTAAACATATGCATATGGTACCACTCCCAGCTCTTAAATGTGTCAAGAGCATTGATGAAAATGCCTACAATCTTGATACATTTATAGAAGTCAGGGTTTGAACGTGTTCAGCGAAGCTTTATAAACCAGAATTGAAAGTACTCTGAAGCTACACTGCCCAAGCAACAAAGTTAGCTCCTTGAAGTTGTGTCACAGTGTGCTTGCCAGACTCCAATTGGCATTGTTTTGAAAATATACCACAACTTGTAAACTAACTTGTAAACCAATTACATGGTGGAATTAAGGTTAAAGGATCAAGCTTCAAATTAATCTATTGACTGGAAGACAGTTTGGAGCCAATGCTGTGTGTCTGTGTGCGTGTGTGTGTTTGTGTGTGTGTGTGTGTCTGTGTGTGTATGTATGTCTGTGTGTGTGCCTGTGTGTATTTGTGAATGTGTATGTGTGTGTCTGTGTGTGTGTGTGTCTGTGTGCGTGTGTGTTTGTGTGTGTCCGTGTGTGTGCATGTGTCTGTGTGCGTGTGTGTATCTGTGTGTGTGTGCCTGTGTGTGTTTGTGTCTGTGTGTGCGTGTGTCTATGTGTGTGTGTGTCTGTGTGTCTGTGAGTGTGTCTGTGTTCAGACAACCAGAGTCACAATGTCCTCATTTTATTTCCAATGGAAACTCCCTTAAACTATTGCTTCCCTGTAAATCAAACCAACTGATTCATTACATTCAGGATTTCAATAGGTGAAGCAGATGTCAAGTAAAAGCAGTTCATGCCAAATTGATGAACAATTGAATAAAATTAAGGTAGTGTAGATGTTAAAGATCTGAAATAAAAACAAAAAATCCTGGAGAAGCTCAGCAGCTCTGGTAAAAACAGACTAAGTCCAATATAAATCTTCTGAATGTGAGCTATTAACTCTGTTTTCTCTCCACAGATGCTGCTAGACCTGCTGAATTTCTCTAGCACTTTCTGAGATTGTTAACTGGTTAGAGATATTACTTAGGGATATGGGGAGTTTGTACATGTTCTGTCAAAGCAACAAGGATCTGGGGAAGCAAATGACTTCCTTGTTCGGTAGATGAATGTAATTTTCTTGTTCCTTACTTGTTTATCTTATAAATATTTCATTCAAATCTGGGACATGATTGCGTAGAATTTTACAGCAAATTTACACAACAGACATATGCTGGTGTCTATGCTTCACATCATCTGCCCCCCAGCTTCCATCATCTGGTTTTATCAAAAAATCCGGCTAGTCAATTTCAAGTACTTACTAGTATTCTTTAACTGATTAATTATCACTGACAATTGGAATTTCTTTTATTTATCAGTTGGATGTGGGCATTGCTGGCTGATTTTATTGCCCAATGAGACGAAAATAGAAATTACTGGAAAAGCTCAACAGGATTGACAGCATCTGTAGAGAGAAGTCAGAGTTAACGTTTTGTGTCGAGTGACCCTTCCTTAAACTGGGGAATTGAGGAAGGGTCACTTGACCCAAAATGTTAACTTTGCTTTCTCTCCACAGGTGCTGCCAGACTTGCTGAGCTTTTCCAGCAATTTCTATTTTTGTCTCTGATTTACAGCTTCCACAGCTCTTTCGGATTTTATTGTACATCCCTTGTTGTCCTTGAGAAGGTGATGGTGAGCTATCTTCTTGAACTGCTGCAGTCCACCTGCTGTAGGTTGGCCCACAGTGCCATTAGGAAAGGAATTCCCGGATTTTGAACCAGCGACAGTGAAGGAATAGCGACATATTTCCAGTGAGGATAGTGAGCAGCTTGGAGAGAAACTTGAAGGTGATGGTTTTCCCACATATCTGCTGCCCTTGTCCTTTGAAATGTAAGTGATCCTAGTTTTGGAAGGTGCTGTCTCAGGACCTTTGGTGAATTTCTACATTGCATTTTTATAGTACACTGTGCTGCTACTGAGCACTGTGGTGGAGGGAGTGAACCCTTTTGGATGTAGTGTCAATCAAGTGGGCTGCTTATCCTGGATGTGTCATAGAGTCATAGAGATAACAGCATGAAAACAGACTCTTCAGTCCTACTCATCCATGCCAACCAGATATCCCAATCTAATCTCATCCCATTTGCCAACACTTGGCCCATATCCTTCCAAACTGCAAATGTGTTGCTGGTCAAAGCACAGCAGGTTAGGCAGCATCTCAGGAATAGAGAATTCAACGTTTCGAGCATAAGCCCCACCATATCCTTCCAAACCCTTACTATTCATATACACATCCAGATGTCTTTTAAATGTTGTGATTGTTCCAGCCTCTGACACTTCCTCTGTGTGAAAAAGTTTCCCCTTAGGTCTCTTTTATATCTTTCCCCTCTCACCCTAAATCTATGCCCTCTAGTTCTGGACTCCCTGACCCTAGGTAAAAGGCTTTGTCTATTTATCCTATCCATACCACTCATGATTTTTAAACCTCTCTGAGGTCACCCATCAGCCTGCGATGCTCCAGGGAAAACAACCCCAGCCCATTCAGCCTCTCCCTATAGCTCAAATTCTCCAACTCTGGCAATAACAACTTTGCAGATCTTTTTGGAACCCTTTTTGGAACATCCTTCCAATAGGAAGGAGACCAGATTTGCACGCAATACTCCAAGAGTGGCCTAACCAATGTCCTGTACAGCCACAACAAGACCTCTTAACTCCTGTACTCAATACTCTGACCAACAAAGGAAAGTATACTTTCTTCACTATCCTATCTACCTGCGACTCTACTTTCAAGGAGCTATGAACCTGCACTCCAAGGTCTCTTTGTTCAGCAACACTCCCTCACACCTTAACATTAAGTGTGTACGTCCTGCTAAGATTTGCTTTCCCAAAATGCAACACCTCGCGTTTATCTGAATTAAACACCATCTGACACTCCTCAGTCCATTGGCCCATTTGATCAAGAAACCATTTTAATCTGAGGTAACCCTCTTCGCTGTCCACTACACCTCCAACTTTGGTGTCATCTGCAAACTTACTAATTATACCACCTACATTCACATCCAAATCATTTATTTAATGAGGAAACGTAGTGGACGTAGTGCCGATCCTTGTGGCATTCCACTGATCACAGGTCTCAAGACTGAAAAACAATCCTCTACCACCACCCTTTGTCTTCTGCTTTCAATCCTGTCCTGTATCCAAATGGCTCCCTGTATTCCATGATAATCTAACCTTGCTAACCAGTCTACCATGGGGAACCTTGTTGAATGCCTTACTGAAGTCCATATAGATCACACCCACCACGTAGCCCTTATCAATTCTCTTTGTAACTTTTTCAAAAAAACTCAATCAAGTTCGTGGGACATGATTTCCCACACACAAAGCCATGCTGACTATCCCTAATCTGTCCTTGCCTTTACAAATACATGTAAATCCTGGCCCTCAGGATTCCCTCCAACAACTTGCCCAGCACTGACATCAGGACCACCGATCTATAGTTCACTGGCTTTTCCTTAACACCTTTCCCAAATAATGGCACATCAGCCAACCTCCAGTCATCCAGCACCTCACCTGTGACTATCGCTGATACAAATATCTCAGCAAGAGGCCCAGCAATCACTTCTCTAGCTTCCCACAGGGTTCTCGGGTACACCTGATCAGGTCCTGGGGATTTATCCACCTTTATGCATTTCAAGACATTCAGCACTTCCTCCTCTGTAATATGGACATTTTTCAAGATGTCACCATCTATTCCCCCACATTTTATATCTTCCATGTCCTTCTCCACAGTAAACAAATACTTGTTTAGCACCTCCCCCATCTCCTGCGGCTCCACACAAAGGCTGTCTTGATGATCTTTGAGGGGTCCTATTCTCTCCCGAGTTACCTTTTTATCCTTAATGTATTTATAAAAGCCCTTTGGATTCTCCTTAACTCTACTTGCCAAAGCTATCTCATGTCCCCTTTTTGTCCTCCTGATTTCCCTCTTAAGTATACTCTTCTAAGGATTCACTCAATCTCTCCTGTCTGTACCGACATATGCTTTCTTCTTTATCTTAACCAAACCCTCAATTTCTCTCATCATTCAGCATTCCCTACACCTACCAGCCTTTCCTTTCACTATAACAGAAGTACAGATCGTTGGATTCTTGTTATCTCATTTCTGAAGGCTTCCCATTTTCCAGCAGACCCTTTCCCTGCAAACATCTCCCCCCAATCAGCTTTTGAAAGTTCTTGCCTCATACCATCAAAATTAGCCTTTGTCCAATTTAGAACTTCAACTTTTAGATCTGGTCTATCCTTTTCCATCATTATTTTAAATCTAATAGAATTATGGTCACTGGCCCCAAAGTGCTCCCCCACTGACACCTCAGTCACCTGCCCTGCCTTATTTCCCAACAGTAGGTTAAGTTTTGCATCTTCTCTAATAGGTACATTCACATACTGAATCAGAAAATTGCCTTGTACACACTTAATAAATTCCTTTCCATCTAAACCCTTAATACTATGGCAGTCCCAGTCTATGTTTGGGAAGGTAAAATCCCCTACCATAACCATCCTTACAGATCCTTACAAATTTGTTTCTCAATTTCCGGCTGACTATTAGGAGATCTATAATACAATCCCAATAAGATGATCATGCCTTTCTTATTTCTCAGTTCCACCCAAATAACCACCCTGAATATATTTCCAGGAATATCCTTCCTTAGTACAGCTGTAATGCTATCCCTTTTCAAAAATGCCACTCCCCCTCCTCTCTTGCCTCCTTTTCTATCCTTTCTATAGCATTTGTATCCTGGAACATTAAGCAGCCAGTCCTGCCCAACCCTGAGCCATGTTTCTGTAATTGCTACGATATCCCAGTCCCACGTTCCTAACCATGCCCTGAGTTCATCTGCCTTTCCTGTTAGGCCTCTTGCATTGAAATAAATGCAGTTTAATTTATCAGGCCTACCTTGACCTCTGTTTTATTCCTGCCTGCCCTGGCTGTTTGACTTGCTTCTTTTCTCAACTGTACCAGTCTCAGATTGATCTCTTTCCTCAGTACCTCCCTGGGTCCACCCCCAATCTTACTAGTTTAAATCCTCCTGAGCAGCTCTAGCAAATCTCCCTGTAAGTACATTATTCCCCTTCCAATTCAGGTGCAAATCCATCCTTTTTGTACAGGTGACTTCTACCCCAGAAGAGATTCCAGTGATTCAAAAATGTGAATCCTTCTTCCTTACACCAGCTCTTCAGCCATGCATTAATCTGCAGCATTGAGAGTAATCCAAATATTATTACCCTCCAGGACCTCATTTTTAAATTCCTGCCTAACTCTCTATATTCTCCCTTCTAAATATCATCCTTTTCCCTTCCTACATCATTGGTTCCAATGTGTACAATGACCTCCTGCTGGTCCCTGGTGTCAAGCTCATCCGAGCAAGTGGAAAGTATTCCATTAAACTCCTGACTTGCGCTTTGTAGATGATGGATAGGTTTTGGGAGTCAGGAGATGAGTTACTCACCATAGTATTCTTAGCCCCTGACCTGCTCTTGTAACCATTGTACTTATGTGATGAGTCGAGTGTGTTTCTTTTCAATGATGCCTGACAAGCTGTTGATAGTGGAGGATTCAGCAATGGTACCACTATTGAATGACAAGGGGCAGTGTTAGATGGTCTCTTACTGGTGATGGTCATAGACTGGCATTTGTGTGGTATGAATATTATTTGCCACTTGTCAAGCCTGGATGTTGTCCAGATCTTGTTGCATTTGAGCATGGACTGTTTCACTATCTGAGGAGTCATGAATAGTGTTGAACATTGTGCAATAGTCAGCAAACATCCCCACTTTTAACCTTTTGCTGGAGGGAAGGTCATTGATGAAGCAGCTGAAGTTGGTTTGGCCTAGGACACTACCCTCAGGAACTCCTGCAGAGATGTCCTGGAACTGAGATTACTGACCTCCAACAAACACAACCATCTTCCTCCATGCCAAATAAGGCTCCAACCACTGGAGAGTTTGGTCCTTGATACTCATTGATTCCAGTTTTGCTAGGGCTCCTTGATGCCACACTTGGTCGAATGCTGCCTTAAAGTTTCTTTTCAAACATCATGACTAAATCATTTCCAATATTCACATGAAGTTTGAGTTTTTCACTTACCAAGGTATGCAAAATATGGGAAGATTATGCTGCCAACTCTGGAAGCCATGGAACATGCCCCAAGCCCCATATTCCTCACCACAGTTGGATACAATTCAGATGTGAAAATATAGATGATTGTATAGAGGACTGTAGCACCAGATTTACAAATGATCAACAATACAGAGATCACAATTTGAAGAGCTGTCAAAACCAAATTAATCAATAGTTATAACTAGTTATAATCAATAATCAATAACTAATCAAATTGTGATTGAGTCAAATGTTTTGTAATTTTATTCTATTTAAAACAAAATTGCAGACCAAAAATAAACCATTCCAAGACAGGGTAGAATTTCCTTCCTTTAAGCTGGTGGAAATGACTTCAACATCGAATGTCTAATAATCTCCACCCAGCTTCTACTCATTCGATGTCATGTAATTCCTAGCTGTTTAGGATTCCGTTATGCACACAATTTGTTTGGTGGCATAGTATCCATTTATTTTAGCAAAATACCCAGGCTTTCAACATGCATGTATTTGCATAAGTCACAGGGAAATAATCTAAATCACTTATTTACGTACAGACTGGTGGAGCAGGAAAATAAGTTGGTAACTGCTGAATGTGTACATATAGAGATACCTAGGGCATATATAGAAATAGAATATGCTAAAGTATAATGGATTGGCTGCATCAATACAATAAGGACCCAGGGATTTAGTTACCCGAATGCATTGAGCACCTAGTTAATTAATTACAGAGGATGCAATGGAAACCTAGAGTTTTGTAGTAGAGTCCTAAGGATTGTAGACTTACAATGAAATCTTAGGAAGTTGACCTAAGGTATTGATTGTATATTCTAAAGTGGGGACTTAGGGTAGTAAGTTGTGACTCTTGTAGCTTCAGACCTTGATCATTCAAACCTAAGAGGAGTTTGTTGACTTTGTGCCCCTTCCTTAAATGTGAAATGGAGAAGAGATTTTCTAAGCTACTGTTAACTGCCTACAGATGAACTCAATACATACTGAAAATATAATCATCACCACTAAATATGGCGCATCAAGTATGACAGAGAGACAGAGAGAAATAAATGAGAGATTTTTCACTTTGTTCCAAAAATGCTAGCTCACAATGTAAGATTTTTTTATTGCATTTATTCATTAAGATGCAATTCCTATCAAAACTTGGAAGAAATGAATAAATGTGTCTAGCTTGTTGTTGCTATTACTGGTAACTGAGTAACAGCATTACTGCTCTTCAGATATTGCACTTACAACCAAACGTTACTAGCTAGCTATTCTTCTTATGAAATTCCTGACCAAGGAAAGTGTATGCAGAGCTACAGTGGGGACCCATGGGGAGTCAGTTACTGAGATACAGCAAAGAGCTAGAAAGTTTGCTGCAGATTAGTAATGGGGAGCTAAGCCAAGAGCTTCAGAAATGGGCATTTCAGAACTTACGAGAGAACTGCAAAGACCTCACCAGCCCACTGAGGAAGACTGAAAATGTGTGTTTAAAATGAAATGCAGGATTTTTATGTTTACTTGAAGGAACAAACTGGACCAGAAGGAGAACACCTCCACTAAGTATGAACATAGAAGCAGTGGTAATTCGCCGAGGTGAATCAGCCACCAGACGATCACATATACCAAGAGTTCACTAGCCGCAGAGATAAAGCAGTTGATGTAGGGATCCCCATGCATTTGGGAGTACTGAGGGATAGTCTATGGTATCCAATGTTACTAATCATCCTACAAAAGAAAGAAAAATATTGTTCATAATCTGTCAAATGTACAATAAAGTCAGGTCATTTATATCCTGATGGCAGATCTGTCATGGAAATTTGTCACTAAGCTTGTAGTTAATGAGGTAACTGTATCTGGTTCGTATGAAGTCAGCTACAATGTCTGCCAGAAGAATTGAAGTGAAATTGTTTTCTCTCCAACAGGTATAATAAGTAAAATGGTATAAATTTTCTGTACGGGGCAACTTTAGAAAAGTTTGCAGTTGTGGAACAAGTAAGTCCTCAAGCCCCTAATGCCAGTATCAGGCCTGAGTATCAAAGTGAACTTGACAGTTAACCTGTCGTGGGTTGTGTTGGGTGGGTGGGGTCACAGAAATTTAAGAATTGGACTGTCTCCCTGACATGTCCCCACCTCACAGAAATGGCCTTGCAACCATTACAGCAACTCACCTGGCAGCTAAAGGAATGCAATCAGCCCAGAAAAGGAGTTGTTTAATGCAGTCATGGCAGCAGCACAGTGGATTCCAACAATATTCCAGCAGTTAATAGCAAAATTCCACAATGCGCTTTACAGGAGCAATATAAAATAAAATATGACACCAACCCACATAAAGAGATAGGTCAGATGTTGCCAAACATTTGGGTCAAAAGGGTGGCCTTTAATGTGTTTCTTAAAATGGGAAAGCAAGGTAGAGAGATGCATGAGTGTGAGGCAGGTATTTCAGAGCTTAGCACCTAGGGAACCAAAGGTATGGCCACCAATGATAGAGTGATTAAAATTGAGAATAACACAAGAGGTCAGACTTAGAGATTACAAATATCTCAGCGTGTTTGGGCTTGGAAGAATTACAAAGATAGTGAAAGGTGAAACTCAGCAGATCTGGCATCATTTGTGGAGAGAGTAACAACATTAGCATTTCACTTTCAAAGCTCAGGAAGGGTAGAATATAGAAGACTAGCTAGAACTGCATTGGCATAGTCAGGTTAAGAGGTAACAAAGGGCATGAATGAAGGCATCAGCAGCAGATGGGCCGGTTTGGGGGTAAAATCAGGATGTGGAAGTAGGTGGGTCTTAGTGGTGACATGAATAGGAGGTCAGAAATTCTCCAACGTGCAAGCATTCTGTTTCATCTCAAACTCCTGCTGGGAAGAAGGAATGGTGTCAAAGATTGCTTATACCTTAACAAACAGGAAGAAGTGACTATACAGCAGGAGGTGGGGTTATGTCACAGATAAAGGGAAAAATTGCAATGGCAGAAGATGATAAAGTTGTAGTGTTCCCAAATCACAGCCTGGCTACTGAGTGTGGAATTCCTGAAAATGGATCTCCCCCAATATTACGGTTCTAATGAATTCTTACCCTCCCTGATCCTGTGGCTGCAGCTTTTCCCTCCATTTCCTGTAGCTTGAACCTCAGTATCACTCCCAGTGGACACAATGAGATTGCTGCTGCCCCCACTGCTGTGTGCCATGTTGTACAATATAGTTGGTACCTCAAAGGATTGACTGACGTTGTGGGGTATGTTCCAGCTATCAGTGGTTCCAGCTACCAATGCTGGGCACCTTATGGATAAACGATAGTCTGTATTTAATGTTAAGTCTAGCTTGAGATTTCAGAAAAGACTATCATGTACTCAGATGTAAATAATTAGCTACTACGTACTATGCAATTGGACCAATTCTGCTTAATAAGACTGAGCCTCTCTTCTGCTAAAGAACTATGATGGCATCCTTGTCCACTTGGTATCAGAAACCTAGATTAATGCCATTCAGAAGGATTGGAAGTCATGCATCTACCCATGATGTCTCAGATGGTTCTGGTGAACACAACCACAATATATGTCTGAACGTACTGCTCAGCTCCCTTCTCCACAGACCAGCCACTGCCCCTAAGTGGACAGCAAATATACCACTTCACCTGACGTGCTCTGAAAGATTATGATTTCAAATAAACCTGTTGGACTATAACCTGGTGTTGTGTGACTTCTGTCATTAGCAAACATAGAAACAACGACTTCATCAGCCATATCTGTAAAATTAAGCTCGTGCACTATGGTGTCATGAAGTTGGAACCTGAAAATGGACCAGACCAATGAAAGTGACCAGAAGAAAATTCCAGAGTTGAAAGAGTTGCATCATGAAAGGACAAATCTGTAACTATCAATAGGAGGGAATCTGATAAAGACAAGAAGAGGCAAATACTGAATAACTCTGTAATAGTATAGTGCACTAGCTCAATCTCATAGGAAAAGACTAATGAACTTCTATTGGAAGTATGTTGTGAAACTTGAAAGGGTTCAGAAAAGATTGACAAGGATGTTTCCAGGTCTGAAGGACTTGAGTTCTAGGCAGAGGCTGAATAGGCTGTGGCTGCTTTCCCTGGAGCGCCAGAGGCTGAGGGGTGACCTTATAGAGGTTTATAAAATCATGAGGGGCATGGATAGGGTAAATAGACAAGGTCTTTCCCTTGCGGTGGGGGAGCCCAGAACAAGAGTGCATTGGTTTAGGGTGAGAGGGGAAAAATTTAAAAGGGACCTAAAGGGCAACTTTTTCTCACAGAGGGTGGTATGTGTATGAAATGAGCTGCTAGAGGAAGTGGTGGAGGCTGGTACAATTACAGCATTTAAAAGGCATCTGGATATATGAATGAAAGGGTTTGGAGGGATATTGACCAAGTACTGGAAAATAGGAATAGATTAAGTTAGGATATCTGGTCAGCATGCATGAGTTGGACCGAAGGGTCTGTTTCCAAGCTGTACATCTCTATGACTGTATGATAACTAGCTGTCTTTCTGCTTGTTGTCCAGATAGGAACTCAGAATCTCCAGAAATTGAGCTTCAGGATTCTACGGTGTGCAATCCTGGAGAAAAATCGAGACATTAAAGAGACTTTTTTTTTCTCATTTTTCGCTTGTTATTTCTTTGAATATTTCTCTTTGTCAATATCAAAGTTAATTACCATAGTCCACAAGTCTCTCCATCAGACAGTTCTCTTTATCAAAGGGAAGCAATTGACTTTGTATAGTTTGATGGTATGTGTGGGACAAAACGAGCAGGAAAGGTCTTTATGAACAAAATGACTTATATTGATAACCTGTGCTTTATCCTGCACTCTACTCGAGTCATCGGCTCCAATTGAATTGGTCACTGGGCTAACCCACCCTTACCACTCACCAGATCTAAGAGAAAAGGGATAAAGAGTGGCTGACAAATGGGCAATTAGGTTTTTTTTCAGCTTTCTATTTGGCTTAGAAAGCCGGTGAATCACAATGATGGTTGAAATATGACTGGTGAATGGGTACAAGTCATGTGATGAAAACTCTAGAAATAGACTTAATTGCAAGTGACGACCTTATTTCAGAGTGAAAGTATTTATTGTCTTAAAAGGCAGGATCAGAAGCCTATTTTAAAGATTTTAAAGCAATCAGATAGATTTGTTTTTCTGGAAAAAGACCCCCCTCTTAAATAGGCTCCACTTGTCGACACGCTATACTTGAACTGAGTGGGAGTGAAAAACCTCATCCATTCACTTTCATCCAACAAAGTGACAGCTAAGAAAAAATACACATTCCTCTTTACTGCAAATATTTTAAATTCCTCTTGATATGAATGGAAATGAAATGCCTGGGAACACCTTATAACCTCTCAAGATGGGTATATCAGCTCTGCGCTCAATTGTTAAAATTTTAATGTTAAAAAATCCAGTACGTTAAGTGAACTAGTGATTGCAAGGCTGAGGAATAGCATTTGAAGTTAAGTGCCATTGAAATACTGGAGAATATTTCTCTTGTCCAAATGGCACAAGCTTTTAGCTTGCAGTGTTTCCACTCTCAGGGATGGCCTAAAGTTCACAAATATAAGATAGTCATTAATAAATCCAGTAAAGAATGCTTGCAAAATTCCTTTGCACAGAGAGTGGTGAAAGTGCAGAACCGCTACCACAGGGGATGTTTGAGGCAAACAGCATAGATCCAGAAATGGGGAGGCCAGGCGAACACATGAAGGAGTTGGGGATTGAGCACTATACTGATAAAGTTAGATGGAAATAAGATGGGAGGAACCACTCAAGCAGAGCACAAATGCAAGGACTGATTAAAACAATTGACCTTGTTCTGTGCTGCACAGTCTACGTAATTCTTTAGCTGGCATGTGGTTAGACTGTAGAATTCACTAGTACAGGATGTGCTTAAGGTGAATCACACAGATGTATTTAAGAGGAAGCTGGATACACATATGAGCAAGAGACAAATAGAAGGCCTTGTTGTGGCTGAAAGACACTCTCTGGGGGTTGACACACATCAAATAGTCTGATCGACCTGATTTTATTTTGCTTTATATTTATAACAACTGAGGCAGAAAGATATCAAATTACACAGGAATTACAACTAACTCAGCTTCCATTCCCTACAAAGTTGCCCTTATTTCAGTTTAAAGTGTTCGATCCACTATCTCCCCTTTCCAACTAGATGTAAAATTTAATCATTTGGATTTTGGAAAGGAAGTAAATCCAGTATATCTTTCCTTAGATAAGGGTCCCAAAACTGTTCACAATATTCTAGCTGTGGTCCGACCAGTGCCTTGAATAGTTTTAGTAAACCCTCCCTACATTTTTATTCCATTCCCCTTGAATGAAGGCCAACATTCCATTTGCCTCCCTATTACCTGCTTAACTTGGATGCTAGCTTTTTGTAATTGTTGGTTGAGAGCTGACAAATCTCTCTGTTTTGTAGATTTCAGCAATCTTTTTTTCCATCTAAATAATATTCAGCTCCTCTACTCATCCTGTCAAAGTGCATAACCTCACATTACCCCACATTATATACCATCTGCCAAGTTTTTGTTGACTAGCTTAACCTGTCTGTATCCCTCTGCAGACTCTTTGTGTCACCATCACCACTTGCCTTCCCATCTATTTTTGTGCCAACTACAAACTTGGCTATAGTGCATTCACTTTCCTCATCAAAATCATTAATACATATCGTAAATAATTGTTGCCCCAAAACGGATTCCTGTGCAACTTCATCATTACAGGTTGCCATCCTGAAATGCCCTTCTTATCCCAATTCTCTGTCCTCTATCCCTACCATGGGTGGCACAGTGGCTCTGCGTTTAGCACCGCTGAATCAAAGCAGGGTTTGATCCCATCCTCAGGTGACTGTCTGTGTGGAGTTTACGCATTTGCCCTGTCTCTGTGTGAGTTTCCTCCGGATGCTTCAGTTTCCTCCCACAGTCCAAAGATGAGCAGGTGAGATGGATTAGCCATGCTAAATTGCTCAATGTCCAGGGATGTGCAGGCTAGGTGAATTAGCCATAGTAAACACAGCATTACAGGGACCAAAAGAGAAAATGCTGGAAAATCTCAGCAGGTCTGGCAGCATCTGGAAGGAGAGAAAAGAGCTGACCCTTTGTCAAGCGTTACAGAGATTGGGTGCGTCTAGGAAGAAAGCTCTTTGGAAGGTCGGTGTGGACTTGATAGGCTGAATTGCCTGTTTCCAGCCCTGTAGGTATTTTATAATATACTACCATTGGCTTACTTAATGCCTCTGCATACATATACAACAGTGCCCAGAAGTGCAATTTTACTAATGTCATTCCACTTAGTGCATCTCTATTAGGTCTCTCCCCATAGTTGAAGCTTCCAATCCTTGCTATTCTTCTGAAAGACTCCTCTCTACTCTTTGCATGGCCTTGATAACCTTCCTAAAGTGAGCTGCACAGAATTGAACACAATACTCTAACTGAGGCCTAATGATTTGTACAAACCAGAGATTTGTTGAGACATTTTGAAAATATTCCCTTGGAGACACAGGCATTGTTGACAGGTAAGGATGGCAGATTTCCTTTCACATAGGGCAATAGTGAAGTGATTGCATTTTTACAATGATCAGTTATAGCTTATGGTCGCCATCTCGAAAGCAACATTCAATTCTAGATTTATTTTTATATGATATGATGCTACATTGGTGGAAGTTAAACCCATTCCGCTAGTCTGGACCTCTAGATTTCTTTTCTTATGCATGACTTTTTTTGTATTCAATGCACCAGTTATTCAAAGCTGAAAATGTGTTGCTGGAAAAGCGCAGCAGGTCAGGCAGCATCCAAGGAACAGGAAATTTGACGTTTCGTGCATAAGCCCTTCATCAGCCCTTCTCCTCACCAGTTATTCAAAGCCAAGTATCCCATAACCACTTTATCAACAGACCTTTCAGAGATTTGTGAATATGTACCCGGATACCTCTGCTCTCGTCTTATCAAAATGGTACCATTTCGATTACACTGCATCTGCACATTATTCCTGCCAAAAAAATCATTCCTTTGATCCAGTGGTGCAAGAAAAGCAGAAATCAACTTTAAAATCTCACCCCAGAGACATTTTAGTTAACAATGGCAACGGATAGCAGGAAAATGCCCTTCTGGGGTGTTAAAATTTTGTAGGTCTGACTCAGCTATGGGCTGTGACTAAGCCACACCCTCTCCATCCTGTCAGGAAAGGCTCAGAAATCGCAGAGTTATATTAACATGGTAGAGGTAGTAATCCCAACGTCCACCATGTTTTCTGAATGTTTCCACCCAGGAAACTGAACTCTCCCTGAGGTTAAAGGCAACAGGAATTGCAGCATTTGCTCACATAATTTACTCTGGTAATATGTATACTGCAGGAAGGGATGTGATTTATTAGTTAGCCATTTAGACTCAGAATAATGGATCTTCACCTGAGCAAGGATTTTTCCGGAGCAGGAGTTTACCACATAACAGTTTCTTAGCTGTGTGCTACATTAAATATCTACAAAAAGAGGGAGGTAGTGAAGATGAAAGCATTTTATAACAAACAAACGCAATCACACCAGGTCATACAGATCTAAGGCCTGTGGTGCCTCTGAATTCAGACTATCAATTAGGATTTGTGAACTAAAATTCCTTCACATTAATAAGATTAAAGTCAAATTGTCTTTACTTGTTTTCAACACTGTATTAATTATATTACATAGATATTTGACCCAAGCATTATTAAAAGCTTTGGGATTAAACTCTCAGGGCCTTTGAATTTTTATGCAAAATTCAAAAAAAAAACTGTGAGGGGACTTGATAAAAAAGGGAAAATTATCAGCTCTTTTTCAGTAAATTGATAATATCAGGCAAGTATGAAAAATAAATTAAGAACAATTTAAAAACATTTTAACATGAGCGAGCTTTTTTTTACGATTTATCATGGGCTTACAAATATATGAACAATTAAAAATAGACGTGGACAAAATGTCCAAGCAACAAATGGACAACATTAGAGAACCCCTACATGGAAGGAGGCCATTTTGCCCATGAAGTCTGAAGAGGATCCCACCCAGACTCAAATTCCCCCGCATATCACATTTACTGTGGCTAATTCACCTGGCCTATACATCCCTGAACACTATGGCCAATCCATCTAGTCTGCACTGTGGGAAGAAACTGGAACACCTGGAGGAAGCCCACGCTGACAGTGGAAGAATATGCAAGCTCCATATATAAGTCACTGAAGACTGGAATTGAACCTAGATCCCTGGCACGGTGAGACTGCAGTGCTACTCACTGTGCCATGCCAGAGAGCTCCCTACTCCTCCAAAACCCTTGAAAGGATCAAAAACTAAAGAATTGTTTAAAAAAATCTGTGCTCCAAAGGTAATCAAATATATTTCAAGAGACCACTGTAATTGTGTAATACAATTCTGTTCCACCGACTGTATGTCTTGGACCATCAGGATGACATCTAACTCATCTTCTCCAACTCCTAGCACTTCTTCAATGGGTTTTCTCAAGATGTCCATAGCTTCCTCCTGATGCCTAGCCCAGGCAGCTTTCTAGCTGCTGATCTTCCCGATGTGCCATTTGTTCCTGCTAGTTAGAACTGATGGTTCACTCATCAAGGAACAGAAAGATTAAATATTCTTTGCGGGATTTTCTCAGTTGGCTGCCTCTCACTAAATAGGTTGTGCCATTCTTTACGAGGGTTTCTGGTCTTCAGTTCCCAATAAGATTACCCTTCTTGCTTTCAATTACTGACAACAATGCTTCCACTATACCATGCCTTTCAAAGAAATTGTGGGGATGCATACAAGAATCCTTCATTAAAAAGGGAAAGCTAACAGAATAATTTGAGAGTATGTAGATTTTGGCCGTAGAGTTTGCTGGGAGGGTTTTGTTGATGAATTCTCCACTCACCATATAAAGAAAGAAAGGATTGTCACATTTCTTAAGTTGGCAGTTATAATCAGATCCAAATAATTGTGTTCATGCCTATTCCTATCCACAGGCTCCTGGAGGAAAAAGGAGTAGGAGATCAATGAATCCAAAAGGTGTACATATTCTTCACATCCTATCAGTGCTAACACAAACTTGGATGACCCTAATCAGCACCACCAGATTTATTGCACCTTTTCCTTTTCTCCCTCCATTTTGGCTGTACTCAGTCTGGGATCCTTAATTTCTTAATTCAGTCACTACAAAAAACTAAATGTTGTATGATGAGTACAAAACACATTGAAAAGATTATAAACCCTGCATAAGGCAGTGCCAAAGAAAGACACGAACAAATAAACAATAATACATATTTACCATACTACGGCACGTTGTATCAAATATTGCCCCATTTTTCCGAGCAGCATCTTTCAATATAGCTTCAGCTTGTTCCACATAACCTTGTGTTAGGAACCATCTAGGAGATTCAGGTATATACCTACAATTTGAAGAAACAACTCGGTGAATAAGAAAATGGTCATTTCACCCATGCAAAGCCAGCACAAACAGTTTGGCAGGAGGCATAGAATATACGCGGGTTAGGTGAATTGGCCATGCTAAATTGCCCGTAGTGTTAGGTAAGGGGTATGGGTGGGTTGCGCTTCGACGGGTCGGTGTGGACTTGTTGGGCCGAAGGGCCTGTCTCCACACTGTAAGTCTAATCTAATCTAATCTATACAATGGGTAGCTAGCCCACTGCCCTCCTACATACCTGCTAACCTTTCCCTACATTACAGGGTTAGGGAGAAGAGCAGAATGTAAGCATGGTGCTCTGCTTGCCTTTTGGTTTATTGAGAGCCTTAAGTGACAGGATCTCAATGTTCCTCTACTGCCATAATGTGCGAACATGCACAGCAGTGCAAGGTAGCAACAGCAGGGAGTCCATATTATCACCAAAGTTGATGAAAAGACCAGAAGCAAGGGTGGGGGTGTTACATGTTTATGGGATGCCGTCTATGCATCTGGAGTATTCCTTCTAAGATTATAACCACCCCTTTATACATTCTTCCATGCCTGACCTCCCAAAACCTACCTCCCAACAATTGCTCAATCTCTCCCTGGCAGGAAGACCGACTTACCTATCCAAGACACTTGTCCCTGGGCTTTCTTATAATCCCAGCAGCACTCAGCACTCTCATGCTCTGCTGGGACTGCCAGGGCTGTTGTGTTATATCTTATAGGAAACTAGGAATATTGGAGCATAAGAATACAGAAGCATAGGAACAGGAGCAGGCCATTCATCCCCTCATAGTCTCAAAGCTAATATGCAATACTCATGATGTCATCACCATGCTATGACAAGTGAGTTGATGGCATAAAGGTCACAATCTCCGTCTTACTGGGGTCACTTGCAGCATGATATGTTGATAAAAGTGTGCTACAATTTGTGACCAAATCTTTCAGTCCGAGCCCAGATATGGAATTGCCCAGATTGTAATGAAAAGGAGATACCAGGAATCATTGTAAACTTTCATTGAATGTTTTAGTACAATGTGACTCATGTCTGGTTTTTGTATTCTGGGAGTTAGAATAAGTACCACGACATAAGAAACACCTACCTCAGAGTAAATGCTGACCACTGCATCTGTGACTGATCATGAGTGCAGAACAGATTAGCTGTCACTGTAGTGTCCATTTACAAAGGATCAACTCCCAGTTATGGCATCATATCATATGAGGAGCTGCTGGATATTCAGGTTGTCTAGTTCCTATTGAGGCCAGGAATTCATTCAGTGAGGGACAGAAGTCTGACCCTCAGCTTATTCAGGCCATCTACAGCATAACATTGATACAGAGACAAAAAAACCTGCCGATGTTGGAATCCAATGTAGACAGGCAGGAGGCTTGAAGAACACAGCAAGCCAGGCAGCATCAGGAGGTGAAGAAGTCAACATTTTGGATGTAACTGTTTGCAAGACTCTGGTTGATCTGATTGTGGCCTCAACTCCACATTCACTCCTACACCTGATAAATACTGACTCCCTTGTCAGTCACGAATCTACCTACCTCTGCCTTATAAATATTCAGTTACCTTACTTCCATTACAGTTTGGTAAAGGGAGTTCCAAAAATTCACGGCCTCTGACTTGAATGGGAGCTATATTAGTCTGAAATTGCAATTTAACTTAAATCAATGAACAATGCATTTACTCATCAACAAAGAGGGACATATAGAATCTCTGGGAGAGTCAAAGTGAGCAGTAACATCCTCCAATCTCGGATGTAATATGCACAAAGTGGCAGCAGCATGTAACTGAAGGCACAAAATATGCACAAGGCAAGTGCTGCGTAAGCAATCCTCTCGGATTTTCTGACGAGTTCCGTTCCTGTTCAGTTAGAAAACCATGTAATCTTGTCAATTAAATCATGAATAACTACCAAAACATGATGGCCTGGAGCTTCTACACAATTGCCTTGATATTTTTTAGAGCAACTCAGCCAAAATCAGCTTAGCCAGATTATAAACATTTAAGCATAAATTGAATTTTTTGGAACTCCTTTTTCAGGGTCAGTTCTGCTCATTTAGAGACATCACCCTGGAAGGAGGTCAAAGCAGCACCCAGGGTGGAGTAATCACTCTTGAAAGTCTCTCCTAAATGCACTTGTTTACAGACATTCAATGAGATGCCCAAATTTTATTTCCTCTTTTCTTTCTTTTATCGGATATGGACATTGCTGGCAAGGGCAGAGTTTGTTGTCCATCCCTAATTGCCCTTAAACTGAGTAGTTTGCAAGACCACAAAATACACAGATATGGGGAAAAGGTAGGAGACTATCACTAGGTAATAAAACTAGTGCAGTCACGATGGGCTGAGTGGCCTCCTTCTCCACTGGAATAATTTGGTGATTCATTTCAGAGGCCTCTTAAGAATCAATCACGTTATTTGGAGTGACATGTAGGCCAGACTAGGTGAGGTCATCAGGCTTCCTTCCCAGAAGGATATTACTGAACCTTCTGGGATTTTATTGATTCTTTGATTGGTTCTTTTGGATCCAAAGACAACAAAGGTTATTTTTCAAATGTAAGTTTTGCTTCACTTCTCCAAAAGCATGGGGGTAGCTCAGTTGGATGGATGGCTGGTTTGTAGTGCAGTGAAGATAACAGCATTGGTTCAATTCCCACATCATGGTTACCATGAAGGGCTCTCCTTCTCATCCTCTCCCATTGCCTGAGGTGTGGTGACCCTCAGGTTAAACCACCATTAATTGCATCTCTCTTTTTAATGAGAGAGCCATATGGTCTGGTGGGACTATGGCAGCTTTACCAATTCTTTAAGAAAATGACTAATGCACCTTGATAGAACAAAACAGGATTTCAGAATTTTGTAAAAAGTGAATTTTGGAGATTTATAATCAAGTTATTCAGAGGAAGTGATTTAATTCTGATTAAAAATTCTAATCTTCAGTAATGATAAATCTACCTACAGCAAGCTAAGTCAAACATTACTAATCATTATTAAGGATTCAAGTCTTATGGGAGAAAGGCAGAAAAGTGGAGTTGAGGTCTACCAAATCAGCCACGATCTCATTAAAAGGCATAATGGGGCGGCACGGTGGCACAATGGTTAGCACTGTTGCCTCATGGTGCCAGAGACCCAGGTTCAATTCCCGCCTCAGGTAGACTGTGTGGAGTTTGCACATTCTCTCTGGATTTCCTCTGGGTCTCTGGGTGCTCCGGTTTCCTCCCACAGTCCAAAAATGTGTAGACTAGGTGAATTGGCCATGATCAATTGCTCACAATGTTAAGTGTAAGGGTAAACGTAGGGGTTAGGGTTGTGCTTTGGCGGATCGGTGTGGACTTGTTGGGCCGAAGGGCCTGTTTCCACACTGTAAGTTATCTAATCAGATTCAATGGGCTGAATGACCTACTTCTGCATCTTAATGGTCTATCACTTGAAAAAACATAAAGTAAATGTTTAAAGCAATCTTTTGCAACTATTCATAAGTATATAGCACTTCTTTATGTACAATATAACAAATGTTTCATGGAGTATTATGAGACAAAATCTAGTACAATCACACTAAAAAAAATTAAGACAAATACAGTCAAAGAAGTTTGTTTTAAGGAGCATCTCAGAGGGGAAAGAGATACAGCGAGGGAGAGAACTTACAGGAGGGAGTTCCAGGGCTTCAGGCCTCAATACATGAAGACACTGCTACCATTGGTGAAGTAATTGAAACCTGGTGCACATCGAGACAGAATTGGAAGTGTGCAGATATCTTGGGGATTTTAGGTCTGCACAAACGTGGAAATGTTGCTGAACCGAGAACCAGTGTAGGTCAGTGAGAACAAGATGGGGGCCAAATGGGGCATAGTGCAGGTTGTGATGGGTGACTTTTCAATGACCTCCAGTTTAAGGAAGGCCGAAGGATGGGATTAGGGATATGTTAAGGATAGGGTAAGAGTTAGGGCTAGAGCCAGGCATAAGTTAAGAGTTAGGGTTAGGGTTAGGATTAGGGCTATGGTAAGGGTTACAGTTAGGGTTAGAGTTAGAGTTTGGTCTAGAGTTAGGTTTAGGTTTAGAATTAAGGTTAGGTTTAGTGTAAGGGTTAGGTGTAGATTTAAGGTTTCGAGCTGGATCAGGCTTATGGTTTTGGTTATGGTTAGGGTTAGTGATTGGGCTCCGCTTAGGATTGACCAAGGTGGTGTTGGTAGAGTCAGGCCCATACGCAACAAAACAGCGGAAGAGCATCTCAGCAGCAGTTAAGCTGAGATAGGTAAAGTGCCCTGAACAGGGCTTATCTCTGCTTTCTCACCACAAATACTGAGTTTCTTCAGCAATACCTGTTTTTGTTTAACATCTCCAGCGTTCGTGGTTCTTTGTTTCAATTTAACGAATTCAGAGATATGTAACTTACTTTGAGATGAAACATTTTTCAGGATTGCGATAATTTTTGGGTACTGGCACAAAGCCAACAAATGCACCCGAAGTGGAAACTACTGTGTCGTTTTTTAACATCATATCAATTTTACTTTTGCTTATCACACTGAAACATAAAGGGAATAATGTTTTGTGTTTACCAAAGAGCAACATCTCAATATTTTCTTTAATTATTGAGCACTTTCTAAAGTTTTTATCTGCATTCCAGAGGTTTCCAAATTCCAAAGCAACTCTGTTTAGCTTTAGTTAATGTTAAGAAACAATTAAACAGATAAGAGAGAAAGAAAATATCAATCAAATGTTACGATGAACAATTATGATGTTAGAGACTTTATAGGCAGCAACTTTAAAAGGTATACTTTTGCTCTCAAATCTATAAATAGTATTTAAAAGCCTTTTTCAAAGTACAGGGCTGGACAGACATTTTGGCACCTTTTGGTGTTTGTTTAGACCTCATCAGACTCTTCTCTGGAGCTAATCACAGTCATTAAAAGGCAAGACTCCTTCAGGGTTGGCTATTAATTCTTCTAAAAGTGAGAAAACCCATAGCTTCTATGGAAATGGTAATAAGTTAGAAAGATACTTCAAAGTATCTTTCTAACTTATTTCCAGTATGACTGTTCCACAAATCTGCCAAGCCAAAAACTCCTTGAATGTTTAATGCAGTCATGTTGAATTTTGGCCTGGATAAAGTCTGGCTACAAATAGCCATTTTGTGCACACTGACCAGGAAGAACTCTGAGAGACATCCTGACAGAGGTTTCTGGGCCACAGTGGCACAAAAAGGAAGGTATTCAGAAATTGACTGTTTTTTGGCTGAAAATATTGTATTTTTGGGGTAAACAATATCCAGGTAATCTGCAAGCAGAACGAATGACTAAGAGGACAAACACCAGCTATTTAGCTACAGAATTCGTCATAGCTGCTGAATCTGCCTTCGTGTTTTAACCCCACCACATCGGAGAGAGTTATTTCACAAAGCAATAGGCCTCCAACAGTTTCAAAGACTGAACTTATTTTAATCTTTTTGTGTACTTTTCATCCTTACCTATTTTTAATGTTTGTATATGTATTTAAAGTTAATAACTTTATAACTTTTAATTGAATAACTCTGGCTGTAGTTTTCAATAAACTAATCCGTAGCCTTGTTTAAGACTGCTGCTTTAATGCTGGTATGTATTTTTAATTCTAATGCCTCGCAGTCTAAAGGAGAGTTACATCTACAAATCAGTTCTTAATTCACATGTTATTTTAAGGAAGCACCTTTTATATGGAAATGACACTTCTTTTTTATTTATTCACTCATGGGACATGCACATCACCGGCTGGGCCAGCACTTGTTGCCTATCCCTAACTGTCTTTGAGAAGGTGAGGGTGAGCTGCTTTCTTGAATTGCTGCAATTCACCTGCTGTAGGTTGACCTACAATGCCCTTAGGGTGGGAATGTCAGGATTTTGATCCAGAGACAGTGAAGAACGGCTCTATATTTTCAAGTCAGGATGGTGAATGGCCTGGAGGGGAATGTGCAGATGGTGGTATTCCCATGTTTCTGCCCTTGTCCTTCTAAATTGAAAGGGTTGTGGGTTTAGCAGAAGGTGTCTCAGGATCTTTAGTGAATTTCTACAGAGCATCTTGTATATAGGACCTCTGCTACTGAGCATCGGTAATAGAGGGAGTGGATGTGGTATCAATCAAGCGGGTTGCTATGTCCTGGATGGTGTCAAGCTTCTTCAGTGTTGTTGGAGATGCATCCATCCAGGCAAGTGGGGAGTATTCTATCACACTTATGACTTATGCATTATAGATGGTGGACAGGCTTTGGGGAGTTAAGAGGTACAATATTCCTACTCTCTGACCTGCTCTTGTAGCTACTGTTCATTTCTGGTCAATGGGTCATCCTAAGTTCCACAATGTTGACCTTGAGGATTTTAGTGTTGATAACGCCATTGATTGTCAAGGAGGCGTAACTAAATTACCTCTGTTTGGTGATGGTCATTGTTTGGTATTTGTGTGGCATGAATGTTATTTGCCACTTATCAGGCCAAGCCCGGATATTGTCCAGGCCCTAACACATTTAAACATGGACTGTTTCAGTATTTGAGGAGTCACAAATGGTGCTCAACATTGTGGACTCATTGGAGATTATCCCCACTTCTGACTTTATGACGGAGGGCAGGTAATTGATGAAGCAGTTGAAGATGGTTGGACCTCGGCCAACACTCTGAAAAACTCCTGCAGAGATGTCCTTGAGCTGAGATGACTGACCTCTGATAACCAGAACTATCTTCCAATGTGCCAGGTATGACTCCAGCCAGCAGAGAGTTTGCATCTGATTCCCACTGATTCCAGTTTGGCTAGAACTCCTTGATGGCGGATTCAGTTGTATATTGGGTCCAGGTCGATGTGCTTATTGATTGAATCTGTGGATGAGTGCCATGCCTCTAGGAATTCCCAGGCTGTTCTCTGTTTGATTTGTCTTATAATAGTAGTGTTGTCCCAGTCGAACTCATGTTGCTTGTCATCTGACTATGTGGCTACTAATGATAGCTGGTCATGTTGTTTCCTGGCTAGTTGGTGTAGGTTAATTAGCCTATGAAACGACATGACCAGCTATCCTTAGCAGCTACATACACAGATGACAAGCAACATGAGTTCGACTGGGACAACACTACTATTATAAGACAAATCAAACAGAGAACAGCCTGGGAATTCCTAGAGGCATGGCACTCATCCACAGATTCAATCAATAAGCACATCGACCTGGACCCAATATACCAGCCACTGCAGCGGACAGCTGGAACTGACAACCGGAAGCAGCAAATACAAATCACTATAAATGCCAGAAGAAACAAGACAGAGGCGCTTCACAGGAGGCTCCGAAGCACTGAGGATGTCACCTAGACAGGGGACAAAACGTCTGCAACACAAATTCCCAGCTCGGTGAACAGAACCACAACAACAAGCACCCAAGCTACAAATCTTCTCCCACCCTTTGAATATTGCATTCATTTCTGGTCTCCCTGCTATAAGGAAGATGTTGTCAAACTTGAAAGGGTTCAGAAAAGATTTACAAGGATATTGCCAGGATGGGAGGATTGGAGCTATCGGGACAGTCATAGTGTCACAGAGATATACAGCATAGAAACAGACCCTTCGGTCCAACTCATCCATGTCGACCAGATATCCTAAATAAATCTAGTCCCATTTGCCAATATTTGGCCCATATCCCTCTAAGTCCTTCATATTCGTATACCCATCTAGATACCTTTTAAATGTTGTAATTGTACCAGCCTCTACCACTTCGTCTGGCAGCTTATTCCATATACACATCACCCTCTGTATGAAAAAATTGCCCCTTCGGGCCCTTTTAATTCTTTCTCCTCTCACCCTAAACCTATATCCTCTAGTTTTCCCCTATCCTAGGGAAAAGACCTTGTCTATTAATCCTATCCATGCCCTCATGACTTTATAAACTTCTATAAACCACTCAGCCTCTGATGCTCCTGGGAAAATAGTACCAGTCTGTTCAGCATCTTCCGATAGCTCAAACCCTCCAACCCTGGCAACATTCTTGTAGATCGTTTCTGCACTCTTTTAAGTTTCACAACATCCTTCCTATAGGAGGGAGACCAGAATTGCACACAATATTCCAATTGTTGCCTAACCAATGTGCTATACAGCTGTAACATGAACTCCCAGCTCCTATACTCAATGCACTGTCTGCTGTTTTTCTGTAGATGAAGCTGATTTATTTCTACAGAATAATTTGACAGGAACAAGTGTAATAATTTCTCAAGTAGTCAGAAAGGCTAAGTAAGATCAAAGAACAACAGTACAGAAATGGTTCTGGAATGTTTCCATTCATTTGTCATGACCTAATCAATGGCTAATCAAAATCCATTGATAAAATTCAATTTGGCATGACAGAACAAACATTTGGCTATCTGAAACTTTCCTTAGGGATGTGGATAATTCAAAGTGGACTGTCTTGAATATTTTAGTGGAACACTGCACTAATTGAGCAACAGGAGGTGTTGTAAGAACTGTAGGCTGGGGCTATTTTCCCCAGAGCTTCAGAGGCTGAGGGGTGACCTTGTAGAAGTTTACAAAATCATGAGTGGCATGGTTAGGGTAAACTGTCAAGGTCTTTCCCCCAGTATAGGGAAAAATTAGATGGCATAGATATAAGGTGAGTACTGGAAAATCGTTAATGTGACAGCTCCTATTTAAAAAAGGAGTAAAGCAAAAGACGGAAAATTACAGACCGATTACCCAAACCTCGGTCGTGGGTAAGATCCTGGAATCCATTGTGAAGGATGAGATTTCTGAACACTTTGAAGTATATGGTAAAATAGGGCAAAGTCAGCATGGTTTCATCAAGGGGAGGTCATTGAGGAAGTGACGAGCAAGTTAGACCAATGCCAATGGATGTTACCTACCTGGACTTCAAGAAGGCCTTTGACAAGGTGCCTCACAGGGGGCTGCTGAGTAAGATAAGGGCCTATGGTGTGACAGGCAAGATGCTCTCATGAATAGAAACTTGGCTGTCTGACAGAAAGCAGAGAGTGGGCATAAAACAGTCCTTCTTAGGATAGCAGCTGGTGATAAATGGTGTTCCACAAGGCTCAGTGTTGTGACCACAAGTTTTTACTTTATACATTAATGATCTGGATGAAGGAACTGAGGGCATTCTGGCAAGGTTTGCAGATGATACAAAGATAGGTAGATGGACTGGAGGGTGGGGAGACTGCAGAAGGATTTGGACAGGTTAGGAGAGTGAGCAATGAAATGGCAGATGGAGTACAACGTGGTAAAGTGTGATCATGCACTTTGATAGGAAAAATAGAGGCATGGACTATTTTCTGAATGGGGAGAAAGTTCAGAAGTCTGAAATGCAAAGAAATTTGGGAGTTCGAGTCCAGGACCCTCTCAAGGTAAACTTGCAGGTTGAGACAGTAGTTAGGAAGGCAATTGCAATGATAGCTATTAATTTTGAAAAGACTTGAATATAAAAGCAGGGATGTACTTCTGAGGCTCTGGCCAGACCACATTTGGAGTATTGCAAGCAGTTTTGGGCTCCATATCTCAGGAAGGATGTACTAGCTCTGGAACATTTTCAGAGGAGGTTTATGAGAATGGTCCCAGGAATGAAAAGCTTAACATAGGAGAAATGTTTGAGGACTCTGGATCTATACTCGATGAAGTTTAGAAAGATGAGGGGGTATCTAATTGAAACATACAGAACATTGAATGGCCTGGATAGTATAGATGTTGGGAAGATGTTTCCATTGATAGGAGAGTCTAGGACCTGAGGGCACAGCCTTAGAGTAAAGGGAAGACCTCTTAGAACAGAGAGAAGGTGAAATGTTTTCAGCGAGAGAGTGGTGAACCTATAGAATTCACCGCCACAAAAGGTGGTGGAGGTCAGGTCATTGAAGGTATTTAAGACTGAGATAGATAGGTTGTTGAGTATCAAGGGGATCAAGGGTTATGGGGAGAAAGCAGGAAAATGGGGCGGAGAACCTTTCAACCAAGATTGAAAGGTGGACCAGACTCAATGGGCCAAATGGCCTAATTTCTGCTCCTGTATCTTATAGTGTTATGGAATCTAAGGGGCAACATTTTCACACAGAGGATGGTGCGAGTATGAAATGAGCTTCCAGAGGAAGTGGTGGAAGCTAGTACAGATACAACATTTAAAAGGCATCTGGATGGTGATTTGAATAGGAAGGGTTTAGAGGGATATGGCCCAAATGATGACATATGGAACTGGATTAATTTAGGATATCTGGTCGGCATGGACGAGTTGGACCGAAGGGTCTTCATCCGTTTTGTATATCTCTATGGGTCTATGAGTTAATGGGTCTTTTTCAGGTTGGGTAGATGCAATTAGTGGAACGCGACAAGAATCAGTTCTAAGGCCTCAATTATTTCCAAACTATATTAATGACTTGCTGAGGGTGTTAATGTGTAATGTATCCAAATTTGCTGGTGATACAGAAATAGGCGGGAGGATATGCTGTGCTGAGGATGTAAGCAATCTGTGAGGGAATATAGATAGATTGAGTGAGTGGATGTAAAATTAGTAAATAGAGTTTAATGTAGGAAAGAATGAGGTCATGTAGGAAGAATCAAAAGGCTGACGATTATTAAAATGAAAAGAAATTCCAAAAAAGTGTTCAGGTGTTCTTGAGTGTTAAACACAAAATGTTAGCATGCAATTGCAACAAGTAATGAAGAAGACAAATGGAATTTTAGTCTATTGCTAGGCTTTGAAATTTAAAACAGGGGAATCTTCTTATAACTGTACAGGGTGTTAATGCAGCTGTACCTTCCTATCCCAAATACAGTTTGTTCCTATATTCTAAAAAGGACATATTAACATGAGAAGCTGTGCAAAAAGAAATTCACTAACCTGATTCCTGGAATGAAGGCAGTAACTAATCAGGAAGAGGTAAACTGGTTAAACCATTATTCATCAGAGTTTAGAATAATGAGAAGTGATCTCATTGAACCATGCAAGGTTCTGAGGGAGCTCGACAGGGTAGATGTTGAGATGATGATTTCACGAGTGAGAAATCTTGAACTCGGGACACAGTTACAGAATAAGGGGACATTCATTTAAAACTGAAACATTAAAGAATTTCTTCTCCAAAACAGTAGTCACAGTTTGGATTTCTCCAACCAAGGGAGTTGTGCAGGCTAGATCACTGAAAGTATATAAAGAGGACGTAGATATGGATGTCCTGTTGGAACTCCAAAGCAGTGAAAGGTTTAGATTAGATTCTCCTACAGTGTGGAAACAGGCCTTTGGCCCAACGAGTCCACACCAACCCTCAAAGGACGAACCCATCCAGACCCATGCCCCTCTGACTAATGCACTGAACGTTATGGGCAATTCAGCATGGCCAATTCACCTGACCTGCACATCTTTGGACTGTGGAAGGAAACTGGAGCACCTGGAGGAAACCCACACAGACACAGGGAGAATGTGCAAACTCAACAACAGACAATCACCCGAGGCTGGAATCAAACCTGGATCCCTGGTGCTGTGAGGCAGCAGTGCTAACCACTGAGCCATCATGGCGCCCTGTGTCAACGATATCAAAGTTCTGTCAAAGCTATTAAACAACTAAGAACACGTGTCTGTTTTCATGAGGGATTTGTTGAAGGAATTTCACTAACCTGGAAAGAACATCTGACTAACTGGGCCACTGGAGCTGGGAACTGTCCTGTCTCTGCGCTTCCCTCATGGGAGTGAAAATCTGGGCCTTAATCTTCGTTTGAATCTTGTGAGGAACAGGAGCTAGAAGATTGCCTTAGTTTGAAGCCAGTGGTAGAATCTATAGCAGGGCTCACAAATTCTTACTGTAAAAGTAAGTAACCAACAGCTGAGCTTGGAAGTAATTAAAAAGTAACCATAGCAAGGGTTAGAACAGCCGCCCTTGAAAGAGTGTGAATGAAAGTTTCAATCCTGATCATAACTGGAGGTGAGGAGAATTCCCTGGAAGGCTGGGACATATAGGTAGTCTGCACAAATGCAAATAGAAAGGAATTCTTGGGGGAAGTACAGATGAAAATGTGTTGCTGGTTAAAGCACAGCAGGTTAGGCAGCATCCAAGGAATAGGAAATTCGACGTTTCGGGCATAAGCCCTTCATCAGGAGTAAACCTGAATGTCTAGTGTATGTAATTTTAAATCCTATTTTTATGTTTGTATCTTTTATTTTGTCATACAATAAAATTCATTCTGTTAAAAATATGAAATCTTGTGGTGTAGTTCTATTTGTTAAAACCAGGTATCGGATTTCTTTTTAAATCCAACCGGCCCTAACTGTATCATAATACTGTATTTAAACAGTTCATCTTCTGCCTTTTCCACAACCTCCACCATGACACCATCACCCTCCGACACCCACTGCCCTTGTCACCACACTTTGAACCATACAGGAAGTGTAACACCTCCCTCTTACCTCTCCCCCTCATCATCCAAGCTGTATATGATTCATAATGTGAGGTCAGTAGGTGGAACAGGTTTTAAATTGGCAAGAGGTTGGAATGTGTGGACGTAAAAGGAACCTTGGTGTCATTATTGGTAAGTCACAAAAACGAATGTGCAGGTACAACAAGGTATTAGAAAGGCTCATGGAATTTTGAGTAGAGGACTTGTGAAATTTTGCTTCAATTGCATCAAAGAGTTTGGTTTGATCATACCTGGAGGACTGTGTGCAGTTATGGTCTCCTTAACTCAGGGAAGGTACTATTGCCATAGAGGGTGTAAAAGAAGGTTCATCAGTCTTGTTCCTGGGATAGCAGGACTGTCCTAGGAAGAGAGACAGCACAAAGTGGGTCTGTATTTTCTAGAGTTATGAAGAGTGAGAAGTGATCTCATGGAAATTGACAAAAAAATATAAAGGGTGGATGCAGATAAGACGTTTCTCCTGTTTCGGAATCCAGAACCAGAAGCACAATTGAATATTAAGGGGGATATCACTTAGGTCTGAGGTGAAGAGAAATCTTTTTATTCAGATTGGCAACTGCCTTTGAAATTCACAAAGGCCGGTGGAAGCTCTGTCTTTGAGTATGTTTAAGGTAGAAATAGATAAATTTCTAATGACCAGTGGATGTACAGGGATAGAATTTGTGAAGTGTTTGATGAGCCATGATCATATTGAACAGCAAGCTTGATAGGCTCAATGGACACTGCTGTTTCTATGTACACCACTCACACCTTCCGCAGACACACCCCTTATTTCATTTCTTGTCCTGTTATCACTTCATTTTGGCCTCGCACCATCAATCTAAAGAAAAGAGTTCTGATTAAAGACCCTCAAACCAAATCACTAATTCTGTTTTATCTCTCCATTTACTCTGCTGCATATTTCCAACATTTTCTGTTATTGGTCCAAATTTTGCTGCAATTGTTTTCTAAACCTTCCAAGCTGCAGGTGAGGGCTCCACCTGTTGGTTAATGTTTGTGATGAGACCACAAATAAGGGAGGAAAGTTTAACAAATAATTGTAAAGTTTAAAATCACACAACACCAGGTTACAGTCCAACAGGTTTAATTGGAAGCACTATCTTTCGGAGCGCCGCTCCTTCATCAGGTGGTTGTGAAGGACACAATTGTAAGGCACAGAATTTAGAACAAAAATTTACAGTGTGATGTAACTGAAATTATACATTGAAAAATACCTTGATTGTCTGTTGAGTCTTTCATCTGTACGAATACCATGATAGTTTCACTTCTTTCATGTGTAAATGTTAAAACCTTTTTTTTAAAAGTTGCATTCTCAGGTTAACTGTAACAATTGGTTTTAGCTAGACAATATGTTGAAGGCATTAGCTCCCTGTGTTCTCTGTCTATGCCATGATGTTTAGATTGATTCTAATCTAAAAAGTGAGATAACAGAGTTTTACATAAATTCATGTAGTTTTTGAGCAAAGTACAATGTAACTCTGCAAGTACAAATTCACCCCACAAAATATATGTATATGTGTGCATGCAAGGTCTTTGTGTCTGTCTGTCTGTCTGGGTTGGGGGGTTGTGAGTGTGAGAGAGAGTGTAGAGTGTCTTAAATCTGTGAGGGGGTGATGTGTAGGTGTGGGAGTGTGTGTGTGTCTGGGGAGGGGAATTGTGAGTGTCTGTGACAGAGAGTGTATATGTGTGTGCGTGAGTGCAGAGTGGTCTAAGTCTCTGAGAGGATACATGTGAGAGTGTGGGAGTGTGTGTGTCTGTAAGGGTGTGTGTGAGTGTGTGTGTGTATGTCTGTGTATATGTGTGTCCGTGTGTATGTGTGTATAAGAATGCCTGTGTGTGTGTGTGTGTAGGAGTGTCTGTGTGTGTGTATAATGCAAGGGTGGTCACCTGTTATATGACATGAACCCAAGGTCCCGGTTGAGGCCCTTCCTATGGGTACCGAACTTAGCTATCAGCTTCTGCTCGGCCGCTTTTTGCTGCTACCTGTCCCAAAGTCCTCCTTACAGGATGGTCACCAGAAGGTCCGAGGTCGAATGTCCCGGTTCACTGAAGGGTTCCCCAACTGGGAGGGAACCCTCCTGCCTGTTGATTGTTTTGCGATGCCCATTCATCCATTGCCGTGGCCTTTGCTTGGTTTCCCCAATGTACCATGCCTCCGGGCATCCTTGCCTGCAACGTATAAGATAGACAATGTTGGCTGAGTCACATGAGTACCTGCCAAGTAGGAGGTGGGAGGTGTCCCCACGTGTAATGGTGGTATTCATGTCCACACTCTGACACGTCTTGCAGCGTACACCATGACAGGGTTGTATGGAGTTGTCCTAAAAGTTGGGCAGCTTGCTACAAACAATGATCTGTTTGAGGTTTGGCGGTTGTTTAAAGGCAAGTAGTGGAGGTGTGGGGAAGGTCTTGGCGAACTGCTCATCCTCATTGATGATGTGTTGCAGGTCACGAAGAACATGGCGTAGTTTTTCAGCTACTGGGAAGTACTGGACAATGAAGGGTACCCTGTCGGTTGCAGTATGTGTCTGTCTCCTGAGGAGGTCATTACGGTTCCTTGCTGTGGCACATCGGAACTGGCGGTCAATGAGTTGAGCATCGTAACCCGTTCTTATGAGGGTTTCTCTGAGTACTTCCAGGTGCCTGTCATGTTCCTCCTCATCTGAACAGATCCAGTGTATGCATAGGGCTTGTCCATAGGGGATGGCTGTTTTAATATGTTTTGGGTGGAAGCTGGAGAAGTGGCGTATTGTGAGGTTGTCTGTAGGTTTGCAGTAGAGTGTGGTGCTGAGGTGTCTGTCCTTGATGGAGACGCATGTGTCCAAGAATGAGACAGGTAGTCGACAGTAATCCATGGTGAGTTTGATGGTGGGATGATACTTGTTGATATCACTGTGTAGTTTTATCAGTGACTCCTCACCATGGGTCCAGAGGAAGAAAATGTTGTCACTGTACCTGGTGTATAATGTTGGTTGAAGGTCCTGCATAGAGAAGAAGTCTTATTCAAACCTGTGCATGAAGATGTTGGCATATTGGGGTGCAAATTTGGTCCCCATGGCTGTTCCATGTGTCTGGATGAAGAACTGGTTGTCAAAGGTGAAGACGTTGTAATCGAGGATATAGCAGATGAGTTGTAGGATGGTGTTTGGAGATTGGCAGCTGTTGGTGCTGAGTACTGAGGCTGTTGCCGCGATGCCATCATTGTGGGGGATGCTGGTGTAGAGTGCGGAAACGTCCATTGTGACAAGGAATGTTCCCGGTTCAACTGGTCCATGGATGCTGAGTTTCTGTAAGAGATCTGTAGTGTCACGACAGAAGCTGGGGATCCCCTGTACAATAAGTTTCAAGATGCCTTCAACATAGCCGGAGAGATTCTCACACAGGGTCCCAATGTCTGATACGATGGGACGTCCTGGTGTGTTGGCTTTGTGTACCTTTGGACGGCAGTAGAAGTTGCCTACATGAGAAGTAGTTGGGTTGGGGGCACGTAGGGAACTCTGAAGGACTGGATCCAAAGTCCTGATCAATGTGTTTAGCTCACGGGTGTGCTCTTTGGTCAGATCGACCGGTATTTGCCTGTACTGTTCCTGATTGTTCAGTTGTCAGTAAACTTCATAGAACATAGAACATTACAGCACAGTACAAGCCCTTCAGCCCTTGATGTTGCGCCGACCTGTCATACCAATCTGAAGCCCATCTAACCTACACTATTCCATGTACATCCATATGCTTGTCCAATGACGACTTAAATGTACTTAAAGTTGGTGAATCTACTACTGTTGCAGGCAAAGCATTCCAGTTTCCTCTCTGAGTAAAGAAACTACCTCTGACATCTGTCCTATATCTATCACCCCTCAATTTAAAGCTTTGCCCCCTTGTGCTTGCCGTCACCATATTTGGAAAAAGGCTCTCCCTGTCCAACCTATCTAACCCTCTGATTATCTTATGTCTTTATTAAGTCACTTCTCAACCTTCTTCTCTCCAACGAAAATAGCCTCAAGTCCCTCAGCCTTTCCTCATAAGAACCTCCCTCCATACCAGGTAACATCCTAGTAAATCTTCTCTGCTTGGGCTGACCAGAACTGTACACAATACTCTAAGTGCGGCCACACCAGAGTTTTGTACAGCTGTAGCATAACCTTATGGTTCCAGAATTTGATCCCTCATTAATAAAAGCTAAAACACTGTATGCCTTCTTAACAACCCTGTCAACCTTGCAGTAGTCTATTCTATTCTGAATGACAATGGCCCCTCTTTTATCTGCTGGTTTAATGACGATTGTGATTGGTTTTGAGAGCCTGGATGGCATTGCGTTGTGAACGGGTGATGTTTTGCTCTGCCTTGTGGGTACGGCTGATGAATCTGGCATTTATATATTTCCTGACAGTTTGAGCATACATGTCATGCCAGGGCAGCGGCCCTCCGGTGGGGTCCATGTTGACACATTCTTTGGTCGCTTCTCTACAGATCTCTGTGATGACTGTTCCAGTTCATCAGTGGGCTCAGTGGGATCACTGCCGGCACCTTGAAAGAATTCCCGGAGTCTCATTCATCTGATGAACTCCTCTGTGTCTGCTGCCAGAACCAACGGATCCACTTTTGTGGTGGGGCAGAAGTTGAGACCCCTGCTCAGGACTTCAATCTCTTCCAGTTGAAGGGTGTGGTCCGATAAGTTGATAATAGACTTCCCTGCAGTGATAATTTTATCCACTGTGGTGCCAGGGTGGGCTTTGCTACTACTGGTGGGAATGCCAAGTTTCTCCAGTTTTTTGTTCTTGGTGTGCATGTAAGTGGTGTAGTTTTGTCGCCTTGTCTGTTTGGCAATGTCCCGTAACTGTACTGCTGTATCCTGAGTGCAGGCTGTGAGTATGGACTCCATCTTAATTTCAAGGTTGTGGCGCCTGCTGTAGAGTTGGTGCATGAGATGACTGAGGAGTGTGCGAGAGGTGCGGTGGCAAATCCTCTCCACGTAGTCTGGGTTGTAGATTGACTTGACTGGGTTCATGATCTGTAATCCTTTTTGGGATCTTTCCTGCTTTCTTGCATTTTTGTAGAAACTTGGTGTCTGTGTCGATATGTGCAATCTTCTTGGAGATCCTCTCCCCATTAAGCCGGCGGTTAGTGGTGTTGATAGTAGTCATGATTTGGTAATGGCAATGTTGGACTGGGATGTACAAAGTTAAAAATCACACAACACCAGGCTTCAGTCCAACAGGTTTAATTGGAAGCACTAGCTTTTGGAGCGCTGCTCCTTCATCAGGTGGTTGTGGAGTACACAATTGTAAGGCACAGAATTAAACACATTGATCAGGACTTTGGATCCAGTCCTTCAGAGTTCCCTATGCACCCTCATCACACGTATTTCTCGTGTAGGCAACTTCTACTGCCTTCCAAAGGTACACAAAGCCAACACACCAGGATGTCCCATTGTATCAGGCATTGGGACCCTGTGTGAGAATCTCTCCGGCTATGTTGAAGGCATCTTGAAACCTTTTGTGCAGGGGATCCCCAGCTTATGTTGCCACAATACGGATCTCTTACAGAAACTCAGCACCAAAGGACCAGTTGGACCGGGAACATTCCTCGTCACAAATAAACCAGCATCCCCCACAATGATGGCATCACAGCAACAGCCTCAGTACTTGACACCAACAGCTGCCAATCTCCAAACACCATCCTACAACTCATCCACTTTATCCTCGATCACAACGTCTTCAACTTTGACAACCAGTTCTTCATCCAGACACATGGATCAGCCATGGGGACCAAATTTGCACCCCAATATGCCAACATCTTCATACACAGATTTGAACAAGATTTCTTCTCTATGCAGGACCTCCAACCAACATTATACACCAGGTACAGTGATAACATTTTCTTCCTCTGGACCCATGGTGAGAAGTCACTGATAAAACTACACAGTGATATCAACAAGTTTTATCGCAGCATCAAACTCACCATGGACTACTCTCAACTATCTGCCTCTTTCTTGAACACATGCATCTCCATCAAGGATGGACACCTCAGCACCATACTCTACCGCAAACCCACAGACAACCTCACAATGCTACACTTCTCCAACTTCCACCCAAAACCTATTAAAACAGCCATCCCCTATGGACAAGCCCTACACGTACACTGAATCTGCTCAGATGAGGAGGAATGTGACGGGACCCTGGAAGTACTCAGGGATGCCCCCATAAGAATGGCGTACGATGCTCAACTCATCGACTGCCAGTTCCGACGTGCCACAGCAAGGAGCCGTAATGACCTCCTCAGGAGACCGACAGGGTACCCTTCGTTGTCCAGTACTTCCCAGGAGCTGAACAACTACACCATATTCTTCGTGATCTGCAACACATTATCAATGAGGATGAGCACCTCACCAAGATCTTGCCCACACCTCCACTGCTTGCCTTTAAACAACGGCCAAATCTCAAACAGATCATTGTTTGTAGCAAGCTGCCCGACTTTCAGGACAACTCCATACAACCCTGTCACGGTAGGCGCTGCAAGGCATGTCAGAGTGTGGACATGGATACCATGGGGACATGGGGACACCTCTCACCTTATACATGTCAGGTACTCATGTGACTCAACCAACATTGTCTATCTTATACAATGCAGGCAAGGATGTCCTGAGGCATGGTACATTGGGGAAACCGAGTAAAGGCTACATCAACAGATGAATGGGTACCTCACAACAATCAACAGACAGGAGTGTTCCCTCCCAGTTGGGGAACACTTCAGTGGTCCAGAACATTCGACCTCAGACCTTCTGGTGACCGTCCTCCAAGGCAGACTTCGGGACAGGCAGCAGCAAAAAGTGGCCGAGCAGAGAGTGATAGCTAAGTTCCATACCCATAGGGAGGGCCTCAACCAGGACCTTGGGTTCATGTCACACTACAGGTGACCACCATTGCACTACACACACACGCACACACACACACACACACATGCACACATATGCATATATTTTGTGTGGTGAATATGTACTTGCAGAGTTACATTGTACTTTGCTCAAAAGCTGCATGCATTCATGTAGAACTCTGAGCTCAAAAACTCTGTTATCTCACTTTTTAGATTAGAATCAATCTAAGCATCATGGTATAGACAGAGAACACAGGAAGCTAACACCTTCAACATATTGTCTAGCTAAAACCAATTGTTACAGTTAACCTGAGAATGCAACTTTTTAAAAAAGGTTTTGACATTTACACATGAAAGAAGTAAAACTATCATGGTATTTGAACAGATGAAAGACTCAACAGACAATCAAGGTGTTGTGTGATTTTTAACTTTGAACACCCCAATCCAACACCAGTATCTCCAAATCATAATTGTAAAGTGTTATAGTAATTATAAAAGAATGCAAGAATTCTCATACTTTCATTTCGAGGTTGTTTAATCTGTAGGGTTTTCGAAAAGTTATTCAATTTCCTCACATCTTGCGTCTTCTGTGTTTATTTTGCAGGTTTGATCACCTGTCCAACTGCTTTCAGTTTACCATGAAATCAATTTTCAGAAATGCCATGTAAACTGATCCACATCTTTCAAAAAGCTATTACATGTACTGTTCTCTGTGATCATGCTGCCTGTTATGGCTATGATTTATTATTGAAGTCATCAAAGAAAATCTTACATTTTCCATGCAACAGGGAAGCTACAAGTTAAAATTAGAGTCATGGATGGATGAGTAATCACAGGAATACTATTGCTAATAACAGTCAGAAAAAAAAACAAATGCCTTACATTTTGCCTGGCTGTTAATCACATCAATGAAACATCCCAAACTTTTACATAAAATTATATTTCTGGAGTGTGATGATAGTTATGGGGAAATTATTTTCTGCTCACCCACAAACACAAATAAAAGGAATAATTTGTTAATTTTTGGGGTTTGTTTTTGTTCTTCTGAGGAGCAAAACGACAAAGTTTCCAGGTTAACTTACTGTACTTACAGTGCTCACCTGAATTGTTAATGGGGCCTCAGTTAAAGTAACGAGGCGATAACATGCTGGAACTATCGTCCCTTCGTAGTATGCAAATTTCATCCAAGGTTATGAGCTCAGGATCTACAGGCAATTATTTGTTAAATCTGATAGGACATTGGAGTTTACAATGTATTTTGGACATTTATGCAGTCTCTGTACACCAGACTGCCTGTGTAATTCTACAATTGTTTCAGTTTTCAGGAGTAAACCTGCCTGTTAGCTCATTGTAGAGTAATGTGGATTGCAACAGTGAAGCAAGGGTGAACTTTAATTAGTGTTGTTCAGCTTCAAGGCTTTAACATTGTAAATTGCTCCAAAATGCTAGCTAGTCACTTGAGCTACCACAGGAAGTGGTAGCGGTGAGTACAATTAGAACATTTAAAAGACATTTGGACAGGTACATGGATAGGAAAGTGTAGTGATTGGAACCAGCTGGATCTTGTTGACTATAAGATCCTTGATTAGGGTTGCTCACCTAAGTCAATATGGAAAGCCCTAGCTGACCAATGTAACTAGGAGATTTCTTCCTGGTGGTGGAAATTGAATAAAGATTTGTACACCTGTTGTCTTTGATTGTGTCTCACACCTGCACACACTCACAACATGGGTGCTGGGGAAAATGTAAGCATTACTACAGTTAGGTGGTAGTGTGGGAGTAAGGAATAAAAACAGGAGTTTTAGAAAAGAAGAAAAAATAAATTTAAAAAATTTTAAAAAGAGAAAAAAAGTGTAACTAGGCGATTTAGAATCTCCTCAGTTCAGGGGCTGACTCTGAGTTGGCTGGTTACAGCCTGTGTGTTTGTGCATTGACCTCTGGGTAGTTATTTCAGGAAGGTTTAAAGGGATGTGGCCAAAGGTAGGCAAATGTGACTAGTTCAATTTAACAAACCTGGTTAGCATGGATGAGTTGGGCCAAAGGGCCTGTGTGATTCTCTGATTTTATTACTTGGTGAATGATGACATACCAAGCTAAAGGAAGTTCTGCAGGAGTAAGAGTTTGTCAATTTAATGTGGGAAGTTTAAAAGTTATTTGCTAATTTTGTTCCAGATATTATTCTTCACTTTGCTAATTTTGTTCCAGATATTATTCTTCACTTTTCAAGATGTTTTCTACCTTGGTGTCTACCGTTCAAACTTTGCTTTGGCCATTTCTGTCTTGTGCAGACATTATCACTGTCATACAACATCGTGGGGATGTCCAGATATTAAAGAAAATACTGGAAAGGATAACCAAGCTGACAACTTTTGACAATGAGTTGAGAATGTGGTGCTGGAAACGCACAGTAGGTCAGGCAGTATCTGAGGAGCAGGAGAAGCGACATTTTGGGCATAAGCCCTTCATTCCTGATGAAGGGCTTTTGCCCGAAACATCGATTCTCTTGTTCCTCAGATGCTGCTTGACCTGCTATGCGTTTCCAGCACCATAATCTCCAGTATCTGCAGTCCTCACTTTCACTTGACCTTTGACAATGGTTTCATGAATCTAAGACTCCTCACTCTAATTCCTTATTCAAGTATTCACAATTCTTAAGAGAATGTTGGAACTTCAAGGGCATAGTTGGGCAAGATGGGACTTTTCGAATGTGACTTGGCTAGATTGTCTCCTTGTTCCCTTCTTGTAATGATCCAGCATGTTACCTGTACATCTTCACAGGACTGTACTGAGCTTCTCTTTATGCAAAAGGAAATGCTGTCCACCCATTGCCTCAACAGTGAGCTCAACCACTTCAGCCCCAAACCAGCTTTCCCAACGTCTCTAAGTGGCACGTTCTGATAAAGGGTCTGCTGTAGCCATCTGCAACACCTGAGATCCATCTTTCTGTTTCTTCAACATCCCATCATCTTTGTCATCCCTTTTGTAATTTAACAATTCCTTCCCTTCACAGACCCTCCATTTAGATTAGATTAGATTACTTACAGTGTGGAAACAGGCCCTTCGGCCCAACAAGTCCACACCGACCGCCAAAGCGCAACTCACCCATACCCCTACATTTACCCCTTACCTAACACTACAGGCAATTTAGCATAGCCAATTCACCTGACCCACACATCTTCGGACTGTGGGAGGAAACCGAAGCACCCGGAGGAAACCCACGCAGACACGGGGAGAACGTGCAAACTCCACACAGTCAGTCGCCTGAGTCGGGAATTGAACCCGGGTCTCAGGCGCTGTGAGGCAGCAGTGCTAACCACTGTGCCACCGTGCCGCCCACTCGTCTCCCCTCGTCTCCTTACTTTTCCTAGTTCTCTGTTCCTTCCGAATTGTTAAACCTGCCTTATCATCCTGATAAAAGATTATCAAGCTAAAATATCAACACTCCTTTCCATCCATGAAACTGCCTAAATGACCAAATGTTTGCAGCAATGTCTGTTCTTAGTTTCTTTTAAATAAGCTGGGAATGCCACAAAAATAAACTTAACGAGAACAAAAGTGGCTATATAACTTGCAATATCTCCTACGCCAACAAAAAAGTGCAACAGCAGAACATTTCCCAACTCTGAGAGGCCAGCTGAATTAAGTTTAAGATTGTCTATAAGGCTATATCGCCAAAGAGAACAACTTTTCTTCCATACCTGAAAAGCACAAGAACAAATTGATGTTACAACTTTTCTTTCATGTCTTTGTATGGCAAACATATATTGCACCTAATGTAAATATATGAACATGCAACTGTACAAACAAGAAGCTGGGGTAAACAATTCAGCAATTTGATAAGATTACGACTGTTTAGATTTAACATCAAATACACATTCCAACAACATCTCCCCCCCCCCCCTCCCCCCCCCCCACCGCCACCCTCTTCCCCCCAAGTCCAATAACCTTTCACTCCCTTGCTTACCAGCTGTCAATGTGAGAGTACAAGACCGGGCTCAAACATTGCTGTGTGGCTGCCCCCAACTTGCCCATCATAAACCTAAGTGTCATCATACAAGATTGGATGTCATCATCCAACATTCTCATGATATATATGCAACACAGCAGGTGGCCGTTTGGCCCATCGTGTCCACCTCAGTCAACAAAACACTAGCTCCTTTAATCCCATTTTCCAGTTCTTGGTCTATAGCCCTCGAGGCTACAGCAAGTGAATTTCTAAATACTCCATAAATGTTACAAGAATTTCTGATTCAAGCACCCTTTCAGACAGTGTGTTCCAAGCTCCCACAACCCTCTGAGTGAAGAAGCTTCTCCTCATCTATCCACCTAGCTTTCTACCTCACACCTTAAATCTGTAGCCCCCCAGGTTATTGACTCCTCTAAAAATAGAAAAAGTGCTTCCGATCCATCCCAACTATGCTCCTTGTAATCTTATACATTACTGCTTGATCCCTTCTCAACATCATTGCCCCAAGGAAAACAACACTGGCCTATTCAACCATTCCTCCTGACTCGGACTCTCCAGTCCAAACACGAATCTCCTCTGCACCCTTTCTTTTGCAGTCACATTCTTCCTGTAATGTGGTGAACCAAGCTGCACGCAGCACAGCAGTTCTAACCTAACCAGCATTTTATAAATTCCAGAATAACCTCATTGCACTTGTGTTCAATGCCTTGGCTGATTAAGGCAAATATACCTTTTTATCTAATTTCTTTAGGTGTTCTGATACCTTTAGGAATTGTGGACATACACATCAAAGTCTCTCTAATCTTCAATCATTTACAGGATTCTATCAATCATAGTGACAGCCCTTCCCTTGTAACCCCTCCCCTTTTCCAGGTCAAGTTCCATTTGCCACTGCTCTGCCCACCTGACCAGTCCATTGATATCCTTCTACAGTTTGTGCCTACCCTCCCCACTGTTTACCAGCTACCAAATTTCATGCCATCAGTCAACTTCATGATCACACCCGCCACATTTCAGTCCAAATCATTAATGTACACCACAAACAAAAAGGGCACCAGCACCGAAGCCCCACACAAAACAGTCTTCCAGCCACAGAAACTCTGTCATCATCCTCCACTTTCTACCTGGGCCAATTTTATTCAATGTGCTACTTTTCCTCAATCTCAAGGACTCTTCATTTCGCGTCCAGTCTGGCATGAAGCACCTTATCAAAAGCCTTGCTAAAAGCCAGGTAGATCATATAAAATGCATTACTTTCATCAACATTATCAAACCCTGTACCTGTCTGAAAGTTGACCTGAGATAATCGAGCCACACAATACTCCCAGGAGAAAGATTGATGTGGTAAATGGTCCTTTCCAGCTATTGTCACACACTAGGTCCCACTGCAGAGAGGAATAAACATAATCAGTTCAGAAGAGATTTACTAGGATGTTGCTGGATATGGAAGGTTTGAGTTATAAAGAAAGGCTGGATAGGCTGAGCTTCTTTTTCTAACTGGAACATATGAGGTTGAGAGGTCACCTTACAGAGGTTTATAAAATAATGTGAGGTGTTGACAGGGTTAATGGTAGGTATTTTCTCCCAGAGTGGGGGATTTCAAGACTAGGAGCATATTTTTAAGGTGAAAGGAGAGACTTAAAAAAGACATGGGGGCAAATATTTTACACAGTGATGGTTTGCATATGGAATGAACCTTTTGAGGAAGTGGTGGATGTGGGTACAATTACAAGATTTAAAAGGCAGTTAGATAAGAACATGAATAGGAAAGGTTTGGAGGGGTATGGGTCAGAAATTGGCAGCTGGGACTAGTTCAGTTTGGGATTATGTTCAGCATGGGCTGGTTGGACCAAGGGTCTATTTCTGTATGATTTTATATAAATACAAAGGTTTGTTTTAAATTTTAGACTGTGGTCAGTATTATTGTGATACTTCTGTAAAGTTCTTATGCAACAACCTAATTTTATTTAATTTTGTTTGAAACAATTGCAGGAGATTTTTAACCAGTGTCATTCCTAATGGTGAGTTTTATATTTGTCACAGAATAGAGGTTTTCTGTCACGGAATGCATTATGTATTTATCTTGTGCAGAAGGTAGAGGTGGAACAATTTAAAACAACCTGAGTAGACAATTAAAATCATTACTTAGGTGTTGTGTGCAATACTGTTCACCCTCAGGATGTAATTGTGTTAGTGCGTGTATTAAGGAAATTTATAAGGATGGTAGCTATGAGGAAAGACTGGGGTTGCTGTCTTTGGTTCAGAGGAGCCTGAGAGAGGTTTGAGTGTGATATAAAAAGTTATGAAGGCCCTAGATACATTGAGTGGCAAGGACCTATTTACCTTAGCAGAGAGGTCAATTAATAAGGGGCATAAATTTAAAGTGAATATCAGGAGGAATTGAGGGGAGAGGAGGAACTTTTCTGCTCATTCCACCAACCTGTTTTAGTCATTGTTGAAGTTCATCACTATTCTTCTGACAATTCACAATACTGGTTGTAGGTTTACTCACTGAACTGGCAGGTTTCTTTTCAGACGTTTCATCACCATGCTAGGTAATATCACCACTGAGACACCAGTGAAGTGTCTGAAAACAAACCTTCCAGCTCAGCGAGCAAACCTACAACCTGAATCTCAATCTTCTCAAAAACTCACAAAACTTCCATAGTTTTGTGCTATCCACATGTTTGGAAATACAACCCTGTACACACAAATCTAGGCCAATAATGCAAATTAAGAAAGGCAGTAGCCTTCACACAAAGGTAACCCCACTGTATGGTTACCTTGAGACTGAAAAACAATCATTCACCACTACTCTCAGTTTTGTGTCACTCAACCAATTTCAGATCGAGGAGAAAGTGGTTCCTGATGAAGGGCTTATGTCCAAAATGTCGATTCTCCTGCTCCTCAGATGCTGCTGACTACTGTGTTTTTCTAGCACCACACTCACAACTTCATATCGATACTACTGTGGTCTCATTTATCCTATATATATTAAATTTACTGGTAAGTCTATTATGGAACATTTTATAATCCAAAAGAACCAAATGCACTGAAAGACCATATTAAGAAAACTAACAGATAAAATTTTATCAATCAAACCAAAATCATAAGATTAGTAATCAAGAGCTCCAGATTAACATTCTGGTTAAAGTTTTACCTGGTAGAGTTACACGCAGACAGTTCATAATCATCAAATCTCTACAGTACAGGAAGATGCTATTCAGTCCATCGAGCCTGCATCAACCCTCTGAAAGCAACCCACCCAGACTCAATACCCCCATCCTATCCCCGTAACTCCACATTAACCATAGCCAATCTACCTAATCTTTGGACTGTGGGAGGAAACCAGAGCACCTGGAGGAAACCCATGCAGACATAGAGAGAACATGCAAATTCCATATGGACAATCACCCAAGGTGGGAATCGAAACTGTGTCCCTGCTTCTATGAGGCAGCAGTGTGAACCATTGAGTCACTGTGCTACCCTTTTTTAAGATGAACATTGTTTAATACTAATTGTCAAGCTATTGTAATGAACCTATTTATTTATAATGAATAATACTTCTCAGTACGTGCAGAAAACTGGTCTGTGCTTTCTGTTAATCAGAGACTAAAAAAACAAGTAGTTGAGGAACTTTGTACACTTTAATAAAATTATTAACTTTTATTAAATAGACAGCTTTGATTTCTGGTGCTGTAGCCTAGTGAGCTGCAACAAGATTACAAAAACTCTGAGAGAAGGAACTCCTCCTCATCTCAGTGCTAAATGGGAAATCCCTGATTTTTGTGATGTGGAGGTGCCAGTGTTGGACTGAGGTGGACAAAGTTAAAAATCACACAACACCAGGTTATAGTCCAACAGGTTTATTTGGTAGTACAAGCTTTCAGAGCGCTGCTCCTTCGTCAGTCAGTTAGTGGAGCAGGATCATAGGACACAGAATTTGCAGCAAAAATCTTTTGCTATAAATTCTGTGTCCTATGATTCTGCTCCATTAGATACCTGACAAAGGAGCATGACTCCGAAAGCTTGTACTTCCAAATAAACCTATTGGACTTTATCTTTATTTTTAAAAGACCTCTTTTTTTTTGAAAAAAATGGTTACAGCCAGAACAAGGAATTGGAGCAAAATTCTGCCACTGCTCCCCACATCCAGAAGATGGCATGCTCAAAGCTAGGCTTCATATAGCATTGAACTGTGCAAAGTGTTAAGTAACCTAAACGCTCAAGGCTCTCCGGTTTCTTCTTGGCTTTCCAGGTCTCTTTGCTACTTGTACACATCAAGATCAAATTACCTTTTCAAATAACAGCTCATTTCATATCCAGAAACATCAGAGCTGCTGTTAGCAACAGAGGAGTAACATAATATTTTTCTCTACAAATTTGTTCATGTTTAATACATTGGAATCTATGCATTATTTTCAGAATTATAGCACAAGGTACGCAGAAGAGAAGGTAATGCATATTGAAACCCTTGGTTCCACCACATTCCGTCTAGTCAGAGAATATATAGAACAAGATCGTTATGAAGATAAACACTGCTATGTGACCTATCTAAATTTCTCGATGAACTTTGTACAGTGATGTGGAGATTCCAGTGTTGGACTGGGGTAGACAAAGTCGAAAGTCTCATGACTCCGGGTTATACTCCAATAGATTTATTTAAAACCACAGACTTTCAGAGCGCTGCTCCTTTGTCAGGTAAAGTCACTTCACCTGATGAAGCAGCAGTGCTCCACAAGCTTGTAATTCCAAATAAACTTGTTGTACTATAACCAGGTGTTGTGTGACTTTTGACTTTGTACAAGTAATTGGCATTGCAAAATAACCATCCAAGGGACAAATGTTAAAAATAGAGTTTGGCAGAGAAAGCACTTTACAAATAATTAAAAGACCAATCAGTTCATGTGTTAACAGGGAATACATGTTTATTTCTGAGTGTTTCGTGACCACCTCCACATCTCTAAATTCTATCCATCAAATCATTATGGCATAAGAGGAGGTCATTTGGCCCATCAGATCTATGCTGGTTCTGATAAATTTATTTACACCTCATTCCCCACTCCCACCAACTCTGGAGGCTTGTAAATTTATCAGTTGGCCAACTAATTTACAGTAGAAATCATTTATTGTCTCCACTCCCACCATGCACATGGGGAGTCAATGTCAGGTTATTGCCACTTGAAATATTAAATGTTAAATTTTAAAATGTTAAAAAAGTCCAACCTATTTTTTTTTTTACTTGTACCATCAGCTAATGGAGGTATCTCCAATCTATATAGCTTCTCTAAACCTATTGTAACCTCGTACACTTCTATCAAATCATCCCTCAATCTCCTTTACTCCAAGGAGAATAATTGTATCTGCATTGACCGCCAACTTGTAGCTAAAGTCATTTATTACTGGAACCATTCTGACAAACTCCACCCATACCTTCTAAAGAACCCTCATATCCTTTACAAGATGTGGTGACCAACACTGGACATAATGGTTTGGTTGTGGCTTTACCAGAGCCTCAAGATCTCAATGTTTTGTGAACCATCTCAACCATCCAATATGCCCTGCCATCTGTAAAAATTAACATCAGACATAAGAAAGCATAGGCGTTTCACCTTTCGAACCTGTTTTCCTACTTAATACAATCTGACCAGTTGTGTCCTCACAATCTGCCTATATACAGTGATGGGCTTTTTATCTTCAATAGGATATTTGTACCTGATCAAGTGATATTTATGTTAGCTCCTTAAAATAAATACCACATATCAGTAAGGAACCATAGAGGTGTACAGCATGGAAAGTGATTGACTAAAACGCTCATAAAAAAGGGAGAAAAACTGATTATGAAAAATAATTGATTTTTTAAAAAAAAAATGCAGGAACTGCTGTGGTTCTGTAATAAAAAAGCTAAAGTGGGTGTGGCAGTCTTGGAGAAAATGATGGGGAATTGGCTGCTATTTAAATGAAGAGCGATTCCAAAAATATATAGCACAGAGAGATCTGGTGTTCTTGTGTATAAAACACAAAAGGTTAGTATGCAAGCTCAGCAAGAAAATAATGCAAATAGGATTTTGGCTTTTAAGGCTAGGGAGTTGGAGTTTCAAAATAGGGAAGTCTTGGTGCAATAGTATTGGTGAGGCTACACCGCAAGTGCAGTCTGTAGTTTTGGGTACGCTATTTTATAAAGGATAAACTGGCATTGGCATCAGTTCAAAAGAGATTCATTTGGCTGATTCCTGAGATGAAGGGGTTGACTTTACAAGAACAGCCTAACAGGTTAGATCTTTATTCATTATGCTTTAGATGAACAAATGGAGATTTTATTGAAATGTATCAGATTTTGAGGGAGCTTGAGAGTATAAATTGTGAAAAGATGTTTCCCTTATTGGAGGAATCCCAAATTGGAAAGTTTGTCCCAAATTGACTGAATTGGAAAATAAGGAGATACTGATTTAGAATAGAATAGCAATTTATTGTCGTGTGTAGTTTTACAAAAACAAATGCAGTGAAAAATTTGATAAATGGCCATACCACAGCACCTAAATGAATGACAGAAGTCATAAATTAGAAAAAGAAAGTGGAAGTTCTCTGCAGTTCAGTTAAAGTCTCCTGGATTTGAGGTATGCTGGAACATTAGGCTGAAACTGCCAAACAGGGCCCAGCCAAGATTGCAACATTAGGCTGGGACCTCCCCACCATACCAAGATGACACCTCCACGCCAGGAGGGTACCTCCACACCAGGAGTACACCTCCACACTGGGAATACACCTTCACTGCAGAAGTCCACCTCCCAAGATCCAGAAGCTGCGTCTGAAGCAAGGACATGACCTCCACACCAAGACAAGATCGCCACGCCTGGACTAGACTCTGCTCTGGACTGCTGGAATACCCAGAAGCCGCAGAAAAAGGCCTCCTTTACAGGACATGACCCCCACGCCGGGAGAAGAACACCACTCCAAGCCAAGAACAGCCCTCCTGCTATATTGGGAAATCGCCAGGCCTATATCCCTAAATTTGAAATATGCAGGAATTTCTACTCCCAGAGGGTAGTGGATGTCTGGCATTCTATACTTAAGAGCGTTGTGGGGGCTAAATCACTGAAAGTATTTGAGAAGGATATTTGTCGATTAGAGTTTTGAAATTTTTGAGAGATGATGGCTATGAGGAGTTGATGCAAAAAGAGAATTGAGGCCTTCTTGATCTTCTTGAATAGCAAGGCAGATTTGAAGGGCTGAATGGCCTACTTTCACTTCTATTTCGTATGTGCTTAAGTTAAGTGTAGAGACTCAGCTGAGTATCTAAAACTGTGTGGTAATGAAGTCAGTTCCAAAGCTCTACAGTCCTTTGAGTTAAAAACATTCTTTTCTATTCAACCTTAAGTGGCCAAAACCTATTCTTGGACTGCAAACCCTACTCCCAATTGCATCAAGCCCCAAAACAATTACATATGTTTCAATGTGATAACATTTTATCCATTTAAACACAAGGGTGTACAGATCCATTTTACTCAATCTATCCCACGGAAAGTCAATTAGACTTTCTCTACGGCAGGCCTTTCCAATGAGGAGGGCCTGTTCAGTCAGTGAGCTGGAAGGCAGCAAAGACTAGATGTAGCTCTCACTGAGTTATAATTACTCTGATTCATACCAACAGACAGTCCCACACTTAAAACGGACCCACCTCACCTCCACAGGTTTCCCCCCCACCACCTCTCACAGCTGTCTCTTAGGGCTCATGATAATTTTCTTGTCTCAAAATGGGAAAAAGATTTGAAGCACTAATGTTGGGAAAGTCTTTTCTGAATGGGTCTGAAAGGTTTAATACTGAGGAAGGCCATGAGCACCACCCAGTATAATTATGGGCAGAACAGCTTGGGATCTTAAAGCATTGAAACCAAACATCTTCCCCTCCTCAATGTTTCTCTAACATTGTCTATCCTATCTATGTAACCTGTAGCTATCTGTTAAGATGAAATAAACTAAACCTTGTTAACTGCTCCAGAATTTTATAGCAGTTTGCAGGCAATAATTTTCTTTGATCACATTAGGCCAGGCAGGCTGTGTGGTGACCTACACATAAAGAGATGGTGGGAGCAACCTTCATTAGAGCACAGCCCATGTAGTGTAGTGAACTGGCAAGCCTACACAACATTGGTGAGCAATGGTGTAGATTGTTTTGCAGCCCACAGAAAGTATATCCATTCATAGGTAAGGTGAACAGTATTCCATGTGTGGTCTCACCAATGACCCATATAAACACAATACGGGTTTTTCACAAGGGGGAGCAGTGGCATAGAGATAACTTCACCGGATGCCATCTTAATGTTCTGGAGACCTGGTTTCAAATCCCACTACGATGATGAAATTTGAATTCAGTAGAACTCTGAAATTAGAAGCAAACCTAATGGAAACCATGCAACCACTGTCAATTGTCATAAAAAATGGCCAACGATCCACTAATGCCCTTGAGGGAAGGAAATCTTCCATCCATATCTAGACTGACCTACATGTAACTCCAGACCCAAGGGCAATTAGGGGTGGGGAATAAATGCCAACATAGCCAGTGATCACATCCCATGAATGAATTTTAAAAATTCCCTTTCTGATGAAAACTAACACAGCATTTGCTTTCTTAATTGTTTGCTGCATCTGCATGTTAATTTTAAATGACTCATGTACAAGGACACATAGGTTCATACACAACATCTTCCAGATACACAATCATTGCCAGCTTTAAGGACAAGGGCAGCAGATATATGGGCACACCAATCCTTGAATTTTCCCCTCCGAGTCACTCTCTATCCTGAGTTGGAAATATATCACTGTTCCTTCAGTGTAGGCTGGCTCAAATCTTGTACTCCCCCCAACCCCTCCACCCCCTGCCAAACATGATTTGGGTTTACCAACAGGGATGTCACATCAATGAATGAATTTTTAAAAAGTGGAACATGACCATTCTGACATCTGGGCACTTGTATTTGTTTGTTGGAATGGCTCAAACGGGTGTTTGAACAAAATGTGATCTACCAGCCTCCAAAAATAAAGGGTTAACAAGTGCTCAGAATGAGAAAGGAATCCTCATCAAAAGCCACCATTCACCATCGAAAATAGACCAGAAGATTTTCCAAATGATTTTGCTAGACAGCAGGATTCTGACTTCACAAGTTAGCGAGATTAACACACAACATACCAATTGTCTGTGAACCGTGCTGGGCCCCATACACTTTCTGTCTCATTTACTAATGTATCTATGAGTATTTAAGTGCTCTTTTAAATTCAGGTAGTATTTGAGTTCAGATATTTGAAAACTGCTTATGAACGGTCATTGCCTATCTTAGGTAAATGTGGTCCTGAATCCCAAGTCTTAGCAGCTAGGGTTAAATAATGGTGCAGGGAGGCTGAGGTCCTTAAGTATTGTTCACCATGGGCTGCTGCCTAACATTTCCCTCACCCCATTAAAATTTCAGACAGGTAATTAGTGGGGGAATGGCGCAATGAGATGGGAAGATCACCCATTGAATTCACGTGAGCCCACAACACCGCCCCCCCACCCCACCCCCGCATAGGGTTCAAATGATCAATGTTTGGTCGATGTCTGTATACATTCCTGATGAAGGGTTTATGTCCGAAACATTGATTCTCCTGCTGGTCGGATGCTATCTGACCTGCTGTGCTTTTCTAGTGTCACACTTTTTGACTCCGATCTCCAGCATCTGCAGTCCTCACGTTCTCCTCGTCTGTGTATATTGTGTATGTTGTTTGTTGAGAGCTCAGTGTGTACCATTATTTGAGCCTGGTTTTGTCATTTAGAGAAAGGGACCGAAATAAATCTAGCTTCTGGAAACAGGGGAGCAAACATTTTAAAGCATTGTCAATCCTCTGGCATACAGAGAAACTGGTTTACAAACATACTCTGCTTTCAAACTCACTGGCAGGGATATAAGATCCAGGCCGTTGATACAGATTGTAAATTGCTAAAGACTTCTCAAAGTAATATAAAACATGAATTAACTAATGGGAATAAATAACATCTGATAGTTTGGAGGATAAAATTGATAGTGATTTTATTTGCATGGGCTACATTTTCACCTTCTGTTTATTCTGATTTGATTGATTATTACCAATAGCTTCCAATATTGATGAAATAAAACTGATTCCCTTGTAAGAGCTGAGCTGAGAGTCAGCTCACAATTCTGATGGTGGGCAGTTATTCTCACTGGAGTTTAGAAGTGCCAGAAATAGCATTGAATATTACAAACTGTGATAACGCAAATGTTTAAAAAATTGCCAACAGAGTCACAATGTATCAACTAGCTTTAGTTTGTCCCGTGTGATACTATAAAAAGAATTTAGGAATTGCTTCCAGATCAGACAGAACTTTATGTATCTATATACAAGTACATCTTTTCACTGAACATGAATTAGCAAGTCAAAACATAATGTGTAGTACAAGATATGATTAACATCAATCAATGGAGATTTTACCAAATATGTTTACACAGAACAAAATGAAATTAGATTCAAATCGTACATTGAATTAGATCTTCCATCACTCAGTCTTTGCTGCAAACATTCATTGCACTTATCCCCAATCCTAGACAATGTACAAGATAGAGGATAGAGCAGCCAACCATTCTGGATTGTCCTGGCATCTCCAGGAATTCATGGTTAATTTCTGGATTTTATCTTTAATATTCACTCACAGTTAATCAGCATCTCTGGTTGGGCCAGCATTTATTGTCCATTCCTAATTGCCCAGAGGGCAGTTAAGAGTCAACTACATCGCTGTGGGTCTAGAGTCCAGGGCCTAGTGAGGATGGCAAATTCCTTTGTCTAAAGGACACTTACACTTGATAGTCTTGCAAATAAGCCAGGATAAAAAGCCCAAGAAGCATTATTCAACTTACTTTTTTAAAAGAAAATTATTGCGATGACTATGATTATTCCAATCAGATTGTGGAGATGCTGTCCTTTTTTCTTGTTGGTGTGGAAAAGTAATGTGCCATGACTATGAATCTGTCAGTAATGGGACAATTAGCAACAGAACCTCAGGTGAAACAACATAGGAATATAGAAAAATGGAGCAGGAGTAGGCTATTTTATCCTTTGAACCTGCTCTACCATTCAATATGATCATGGCTGATCCCCAATCTCAGTACCCTCTTCCCACTTTCCTCCCATACCCTGTGATCTCTTTAGCCCTAAGACCTGTACCTAACTTTATGCAAGCATGAAATGGTTTGGCCTCAACCACTTTTTTTTATGGGAGAGAATTCCACTTCATTCTCTGGATAAAGAAATTTCTCCTCATATCAATCCTAAATGGCCTAACCTGTATCCTTTAACGGTGATCTCCGATTCTGGAATCACTAGTCATCAAGACAATCCTTCCTGCATTCACCATGTTTTGTCCTGTTAGAATTTTAGAGTTTTCTATGAGATACCATCTCATTCTTCTAAACTCCAGTAAATTTGGTAATAACCAATCCAGTCTCTCTTTGTATGTCAGCCCTGCCATTCCAGGAATCAGGCTGGTAAACCTCTGCTGCACTCCCACCATAGTCAGAACATCCTTCCACAGATAAGGGGACTAAACTGCACACAATACTCCAGGTGTGGTACCCCCAAGATCCTGTGTAATTGCAGCAAGATACCATTGCTCCTGTATTTGAATCCTCTCACTATAGGGGCCAACATGCCATTTGCCTTCTTTGTAATTACATGCACCTGCATACTAACTCTCAGTGCCTGGTGTTCAAGGACTCTCAGGTCACATCGCACCTCCCCCTTTCCCAATCTCTCTCCATTCAAATAATAATCTACCTTCCTAACTCAAAGTTATATTCTCAAAACGTTCTAGTGAATTTGTCAAGCATGATTTCTCTTGGGTAAATCCATGCTGATTCTGTCTGGTCCTCCACGAATATGATGGGTCAGAGTTGGCACACTGAGTCAAAGTCATGTTGCATCCATCACCATCAAATGTTTCAACTCATCCACATTTCTAAGGGTCTGGGCACCTGGTCTTACCATAGTCTTTGGCCAAGAGTTAGCCTTGAAAAAAATCCATTGTTAAGCAGAGTTTCAATCATGTACTTTTCGAAATATGTCGCTCTTTGTTCACTATACATCTGTATATACTTGTGTAAAAGTTGAATTGTTTAGACTATTTTTAAAGGTTCAATTTATAGTGTCAACTATTACATGGGCACTAGTTTTGAGGGGCTGAAATTCATGCTGCAGTTCGAAATACTGTATTATTGGCAAAAGTCAACTTAATCACTCAACTATTCCCGGGTAAAGAAGAAAAACACAATGAATTACGGTAAAGGTAATTATTGGATAAAGCAAGAGAAATAAGAATTTATACATACCTGTTTGAAAATTTAACATGTCAAAGATTCTTTGGAATCCTGCAAAATCACATTGTTCAACATCGTCATGGCCTGGTATAATGCCATACTTAAAATGAAACATTTAGTAAATTCTGAATGTGTAAACGTCTTGAACTTTACCGCCAAATTATTCTGTTTCCCTTCTATTAACTCTCATATGTAATGAACCAGAGCAACGTTAACAAATTTTTAAAAGAATTAAAGGAATGTGTAGCTAATATATCTCACTTTTATTCAGATATAATGCCACAATTAAAATGATTACCTGCTTAACAAACTTAACGTTTGGATGTATAGTGAACGAAGTGCGATAAGTGCTGATAGTATTTATCGGCTTCAGGCTTCAGTACCGGTCTGAATGAACGAACAAATGAATGGTGGCACAGTGGTTAGCTCTGCTGCCTCACAACACCAGGTTCAATTCCAGCCTCAGCTGATTGTTTGCACATTCTCTGCATGGGTTTCCTCCTGGTGCTCCAGTTTCCTCCCACAGTCCAAAGATGTGCAAGCCAGGTGAATTGGCCATGCTAAATTGTCTGTAGTGTTAGATGCTGAAAATGTTAGATTAGATTAGATTAGACTTACAGTGTGGAAACAGGCCCTTCGGCCCAACAAGTCCACACCGACCCGCCGAAGCGAAACCCACCCATACCCCTACATTTACCCCTTACCTAACACTACGGGCAATTTAGCATGGCCAATTCACCTGACCCGCACATCTTTGGACTGTGGGAGGAAACCGGAGCACCCGGAGGAAACCCACGCAGACACGGGGAGAACGTGCAAACTCCACACAGTCAGTCACCTGAGTCGGGAACTGAACCCGGGTCTCAGGTGCTGTGAGGCAGCAGTGCTAACCACTGTGCCACCGTGCCGCCCATGTGTTGCTGGTTAAAGCACAGCAGGCCAGGCAGCATCTCAGGAATAGAGAATTCGACGTTTCGAGCATAAGCCCTTCATCAGGAATGAGAGAGAGTAGCCAAGCAGGCTAAGATAAAAGGTAGGGAGGAGGGACTTGGGGGAGGGGCGATGGAGGTGGGATAGGTGGAAGGAGGTCAAGGTGAGGGTGATAGGCCGGAGTGGGGTGGGGGCGGAGAGGTCAGGTAGAAGATTGCAGGTTAGGAGGGCGGTGCTGAGTTGAGGGAACCGACTGAGACAAGGTGGGGGGAGGGGAAATGAGGAAACTGGAGAAATCTGAATTCATACCTTGTGGTTGGAGGGTTCCCAGGCGGAAGATGAGGCGCTCCTCCTCCAGCCGTCGTGTTGTTATGTTCTGCCGGTGGAGGAGTCCAAGGACCTGCATGTCCTCGGTGGAGTGGGAGGGAGAGTTAAAGTGTTGAGCCACGGGGTGGTTGGGTTGGTAGGTCCGGGCATCCCTGAGGTGTTCTCTGAAGTGTTCCGCAAGTAAGCGGCCTGTCTCACCAATATAGAGGAGGCCACATCGGGTGCAGCGGATGCAATAGATGATGTGTGTGGAGGTACAGGTGAACTTGTGGCGGATATGGAAGGATCCCTTGGGGCCTTGGAGGGAAGTGAGTGTGGAGGTGTGGGCGCAAGTTTTACATTTCCTGCGGTTGCAGGGGAAGGTGCCGGGGGTGGAGGTTGGGTTGGTGGGGGGTGTGGATCTGACGAGGGAGTCACGAAGGGAGTGGTTCTTGCGGAACGCTGATAGGGGAGGGGAGGGAAATATATCCTTGGTGGTGGGGTCCGTTTGGAGGTGGCGGAAATGACGGCGGATGATACGTTGTATGCGGAGGTTGGTGGGGTGGTAGGTGAGAACCAGTGGGGTTCTGTTCTCACCTATCACCCCACCAACACCAAGACAGAACCCCACTGGTTCTCACCTACCACCCCACCAACACCAAGACAGAACCCCACTGGTTCTCACCTACCACCCCACCAACCTCCGCATACAACGTATCATCCGCCGTCATTTCCGCCACCTCCAAACGGACCCCACCACCAAGGATATATTTCCCTCCCCTCCCCTATCAGCGTTCTGCAAGGACCACTCCCTTCGTGACTCCCTCGTCAGATCCACACCCCCCACCAACCCAACCTCCACCCCCGGCACCTTCCCCTGCAACCGCAGGAAATGCAAAACTTGCGCCCACACCTCCACACTCACTTCCCTCCAAGGCCCCAAGGGATCCTTCCATATCCGCCACAAGTTCACCTGTACCTCCACACACATCATCTATTGCATCCGCTGCACCCGATGTGGCCTCCTCTATATTGGTGAGACAGGCCGCTTACTTGCGGAACGCTTCAGAGAACACCTCAGGGACGCCCGGACCTACCAACCCAACCACCCCGTGGCTCAACACTTTAACTCTCCCTCCCACTCCACCGAGGACATGCAGGTCCTTGGACTCCTCCACCGGCAGAACATAACAACACGACGGCTGGAGGAGGAGCGCCTCATCTTCCGCCTGGGAACCCTCCAACCACAAGGTATGAATTCAGATTTCTCCAGTTTCCTCATTTCCCCTCCCCCCACCTTGTCTCAGTCGGTTCCCTCAACTCAGCACCGCCCTCCTAACCTGCAATCTTCTACCTGACCTCTCCGCCCCCACCCCACTCCGGCCTATCACCCTCACCTTGACCTCCTTCCACCTATCCCACCTCCATCGCCCCTCCCCCAAGTCCCTCCTCCCTACCTTTTATCTTAGCCTGCTTGGCTACTCTCTCTCATTCCTGAAGAAGGGCTTATGCTCGAAACGTCGAATTCTCTATTCCTGAGATGCTGCCTGGCCTGCTGTGCTTTGACCAGCAACACATTTTCAGCCGTAAGTAAAGTTATGAATACATAAAGGCAGAATTTTAAAAAGAAGGTCCTCAAGGGTAGTAATATCTGGATTACTCCAGTGTTACGAGCTAGTGAGGGCAGGAATAGGAGGATAGAGCAGATGAATGCATGGCTGAGGAGCTGGTGTATGTGAGAAGGATTCACATTTTTGGATCATTGGAATCTCTTTTGGGGTAGAAGTGACCTGTACAAGAAGGACGGATTGCACCTAAATTGGAAGGGGACTAATATACTGCAGGCAAATTTGCTAGAACTGCTTGGGAGAATTTAAACTAGTAAGATGGTTGGGGGGGGGGAAGGGAGGGAGATATAGTGAGGAAAGAGATCGATCTGAGATGGGTACAGCTGAGAACAGAAGTGAGTCAAACAGTCAGAGCAGGCAAGGCTTATACACTTAATGGTAAGGTCCTAGGGAGTGTTGCTGAACAAAGAGACCTTGGCATGCAGACTCATAGCTTCTTGAAAATGGAGTCGCAGGTAGATAGGATAGTGAAGAAGGCATTTGGTAAGCTTTTCTTTATTGGTCAGAGTATTGAGTACAGGAGTTGGGAGGTCATGCTGCGGCTGTACAGGACATTGGTTAGGCCACTGTTGGAATATTGCATGCAATTCTGGTCTCCTTCCTATCGGAAAGATGTTGTGAAACTTGAAAGGGTTCAGAAAAGATTTTCAAGGATGTTGCCAGGGTTGGAGGATCTGAGCTACAGGGAGAGGCTAAACAGGCTAGGGCTGTTTTCCCTGGAGCGTCAGAGGCAGGCATGGATAGGAAAAATAGACAAAGTCTTTTCCCTGGGGTCGGGGCATCCAGAACTAGAGGGCATAGGTTTAGGGTGAGAGGGGAAAGATATAAAAGAGACCTAAGGGGCAACTTTTTCATGCAGAGGGTGGTATGTGTATGGAATGAACTGCCAGAGCATGTGATGGAGGCTGGTACAATTGCAACATTTAAGAGGCATTTGGATGGGTATATGACTAGGAAGGGTTTGGAAGGATATGGACCGGGTGCTGGCAGGTGGGACTAGATTGGGTTGGGATATCTGGTCGGCATGGATGGGTTGGACTGAAGGGTCTGTTTCCATGCTGTACATCTCTATGACTCTATGACTCTAAAGGAATGAATGATTAGAGATGCAATATAGTAAACAAAGAGCAATGAGTAAAGTTATCGGTATGAATGAATGCGATTTTGTTTAAGTGGGTTAATGAGAATATGCAGTTTCCTTTATAAGAGGTTTCTAATGCAATATAGTAGGGTCGACTTTTACATGAGATATATGGAAAATACAAGATTTCTTGGCCACAAATAAGGGGTTGGCCTTTCCATGAGATTGACCTTTACATGAGTATATACGGTAATTCAAATTAATGATACAAACTCAATTTTAATGATTGTGAAAATATCTTAAAACATGCCAGGACTTTGGTAACTCATTGCAAATGCCATCCCATGAAACAAAATGTGTTATATTAATGCATAAGATGAAAGTTTCTTACCTCAGTGACTATTGTCGACATATATCTGTCTGTGTTATCCATCCAGCCATCAATACAGGGCTCTATTTCAGGCATTGTGTCATTTAAACTGTCTTTCATTTGTGTCCTGTACCTGGTGCATTTACTGTACAATTGTTTGTCATCCACTTCCTCCAAAGGTATCAACAAACTTAGGTTAACATAAGAAATTTCTCCAATCGTCACATTTGATGAATTAGGCAGACTGCAATGGTGCTGAGGAATATGTGCCAGAAACACCATAGTTAGGGCTGTGTATCCATTTGAAACAACAGTGAGACTAAGGAAAAAGAAAATTGTCCTCTGATATGGCCCCCATTCTCCCAGGAAAGCAGTTGCCTCATCATAACTTTGCATTTTTTTCTGACTCCTGAAACAATTTCTTTCCTGAGCAATTGGCGCTTTAGTTTCAAATGTGCTTCCTGTGAAAAGAGCATAGCTGATTAATTCAGGTTTCAAATAGATTCCTGCCAGAAAGTTATCACCATTGCTTCTTCTAAAAGGCACATCTGATCTCATAAACCAGTAACATGTTTACAAATTAATATTCTGTTAACAAAACTCCAAACGTGTCTACAGAAATCTTCAAAATGCTTCTGAAGGTGCATGTGTCCTTCCAATGTCCTTATTTTGCAAACGTTTAACTGGTTCCTTCTTTTGCCTGTCAAACCATGACTCCACCCCTTTATGAACGCAAGTTCAATACTTTATAATGACACTTATAGCATGTGACTGAAAGCAGCAGCTGACAGTCTGGTGTTCTAAGTAAGCTGTACTGGGAACAGAATTGAGACTCAAGTTAAATGCAATTATTTTTCAAGATAAAATTTAGCACAGTAATCATGCATCATATCAACATTTTTTGTGGCTGATTCTGCTGGAAAATGAACTTGATTTAAAAAGTGATACTCTCATAAATGTTCAAACAATTGCATTGCAAACCTTTATGAATCTAATAAAAGACAGCCTCTGCAACAGACCAAATGGCATATGATATTTAACATGTCCAATGCCAATGTCCAATTAGCCTTTTGGCGAAATGCATGAATTGTTGGGTAGTGGTTTCCCAGGTCCAGAACTGTGTGAGCAATGGCAAAACAGTTCAGCAAATATGGTGAGATGGAAAAATGAAACTCTCAGTGTCAAGGTCAAAATGCCTGATTTTCGACAAAGGGCTTTAATAATGCAATGAGACTGTCACTAGTGGACGGTGAGAAGCCACTTGCAATGCATTAGCAGCTCATTACTACCTCACATAATTTTGATGCAAGTTACTATTGCACAGAGAAAAACCAGATGGTGCCAATTCCTGGTTTGAAAGTCAGAGCAACTACAACATTTCCCAACACATCAGGACATACTCCATGTGCAGTAACTGCCTGCACTGTCCATCCATGAAGGTCAGCATTAGAAAAGCACCAGCCTTAACACATCCTCATGGCCCATCTCCAATTCACTTATAATAGTTCACTGCTTCAATACTGTACTTTGGAACTCCCTAACACCTTAACATTGCAATGTTGCTGCCAGGCCAGTTCATGCACAGGGGCAGAAATCCATCTCTTGTATCAGAACAGGATCATCTTAGCACTTTCAGCTTGTTCCTTTTCCTCCCTCTGCAGTGAAGTAACTAATAATGAAAAGATAGTTAATCCCAATCAGTATTTCAATAAACTGTTGCCTCTAACCACTAACTGAAAGACTGAATGATTAATGTGTTAACCACCCTGTGCCCTCAGCAAAGAACTGAAAGGATTTGGATATGAAGATTGGAAATAAGTACAACTTAGAAGAAGCAAAAGTGATGCCTTTTTGCATTATGTGGACCAGTGCTACGGTGTTTCCCCAGTACAGTCATAGAGTCATAGAGATGTACAGCATGGAAACGGACCCTTCGATCCAACTCGTCCTTGTGACCAGATATCCCAACCTAATCTAGTCCCATGTACTGGCACCCAGCCCATGTCCCTTCAAATCCTTCCTATTCATAAACCCATCCAGATGCCATTTAAATGTTGCAATTGTACCACTTCCTCTAGCAGCTCATTCCACACATGTACCACCCTCTGCATGAAAAAAATTGCCCCTCAGGTCTTTTTTATATATTTCCCCTCTCACCCTAAACCTATGCCCTCTAGTTCTGAACTTCCAAACTGCAGGGAAGAGGCTTTGTCTATTTATCCTATTCATGCCCCTCATGATTTTATAAACCTCTATAAGGTCACCCCTCAGCCTCCGACGCTCCAGGGAAACAACCCCAGCCTATTCAACCTCTCCCTGTAGCTCAAATCCTCCAACCCTGGCAACATCCTTGTAAATCTTTTCTAGACCCTTTCTAGTTTCACAACATTCTTCCAATAGGAGAGAGACCGGAATTGCATGCAATATTCCAAAAGTGGCCTAACCAATGTCCTGTATAGCCACAACATGACCTCCCAACTCCTGTACTCAGTACTCTGACCAATAAAGGAAAGTATACCAAATGCCTTCTTCACTATCCCATCTGCCTGTGACTCCACTTTCAAGGAGCTAGGAACCTGTACACCAAGGTCTCTTTGTTCAGGAACACTCCCAAGGACCTTACTACTAAGTGTATAAGTCCTGCTAAGATTTGCTTTCCCAAAAGGCAGCACCTCGTGATTATCTAAATTAAACTCCATCTGCCACTTCTCAGCCTCTTGGTCCATCTGATCGAGATCCCATTTGTAATCTGAGGTAACCTTCTTTGTTGTCCACTACACATCCAATTTTGGTGTCATCTGCAAACTTACTAACAAAAGCTCTTATGCTCACATTTAAATCATTTATCTAAATAATGAAAAGTCGTAGACCCAGCACTGATCCTTGTGGCACTCCACTGGTCACAGGTCTCCAGTCTGAAAAACAACCTTCCACCACCACCCTCTGTCTACTACCTTTGAACCAGTTCTGTATCCAAATTTCTAGTTCTCCCTGTATTCCATGAGATCTAACCTTGCTAACCCGTCTCCCATGGGGAACCTTGTCGAACGCTTTACTGAAGTCTATATAGTTCACGTCCACTGCTCTGCCCTCATTGATCCTCTTTGTTACTTCTTCAAAAAATTCAATCAAGTTTGTGAGATATGATTTCCCACACATAAAGCCATGTTGACAATCCCTAATCAGTCCTTATCTTTCCAAATACATGTATATCCTGTCCCTCAGGATTCCCTCCAACAACTTGCCCACCACTGACATCAGGCTCACTGATCTATAGTTCCCAGGCTTGTCCTTGCCACCGGTCCTAAACTTTTCCCTTCACCCATAATATCTATACTTCTTTGTTTGTCTGTGTCTGCTTGTATGATTACAGAGGGATTTAAGATAAATATAAGGTTTAAACCAGCAGAGTTACAAATTGATAATTTACATTTGGTTTTCCTGTGGTTAGAACTGATGTCTTTCTAATAAAACGTCGTTTGTCATGTAAAGAAACCTGATCAGTATATGCTTTTAACCTGACACAATCAAACAGGTAAACTGGGAGCCTTGAGCAATTTGATTATGTCGTTAACTACTCTGGGCGTTGTGGGGCTTGAGCATCAGAGTCTTTTCTCCAGGGTCATAGCACCAGTTCTTTAACTGTCAGTGCCTGAGCTGGGGCAGAGGATAGGAGAAACCCTCTGAGGTGATGTATCTCCTTTTATAGGTGGAAGTGCAGATGTTAGCACATTGCCTTCACGCTGGAAGTTGTGTAGATGTCACTGATGCTCGAAAGCAAGAGAGGGGACGAGCTACAAAATAGGGCTGGTGGCGTGGGCATGTTGTGAATATACACCCTCGAAGGAGGTGCAGAGACATATACCGGGGATCCTGCCACCCACCTGGCTCCTTTCTGCCCAACTATGGGCTGTTTCCTACTGAAAGAAGACAAAGGGAGTGGTTGAGTAAGATGTCAGTGGCTGGCACAGCTGTTAGTGTTAATGCACTGGAGGCAAAGAGCTGAGGCGCCCCTATGAGTAGGCAGCACAAAGGGCAGGAAGGGTTTAGTAATCTGGGGCAATGGAGTGGGCATGCAATAGTGAGAGTGGCAGAGCATGAGCCTTGGTAGGAGGTTGGTTCAGTGTTAGAGTGAAGGACAGGACGAAAATTATGGCACTTATCTTTGCTGGGCACAAAGAGTCAATAACCATCTTCTTGAATTGCTGGGAGTTCTTCTTGATCTGGCTCAGGAGACAACTCTGTACCAGGCTGGCTGTGTTGGACACAGCGGTCTCCTCTGGCAGTCCTGAGGGAAGACAATAGCCCTTCTTTCTACCACCACATCCACCAGGTGGGATGCTAATTTCCCTTGATCTGCCATCTCATACCTGGGGGATATTCCTCAGACAATGGGGAGACTAGTTCCTGGCTTGTACTGCTTGAACTGATCCAGAGCTGGAATTGGAAAGAGCTAAGGGTGTTGGAGTGGTGATGGATGTGGGAAATGAGGAGGGGAGGTGGTGGTGAAACTTGGAAAGTCCCAGCATGGACCAGCAGGTCTGTGACCAGTGAGCACAAGATAACATGAGAGGGAATAACATGAGAAGAGTGCTATAAAATTGCATTTGAGAAAACTTTCATAAACCTCCCTCAAATTGACACTCAGGGCTAGTTTTGAAAAGAAATTTAACAAGGCAGTCAAAAGCAGCAAGGCAGAGGTTGTAAGTTCTGGAATGAGTTATTCACCTCCTGATTCCTAAAAGCTTGTTTACCATCTATAAGGCACAAGATAGGAGAGTAATGAAAAGTTCTCCTCTCGCCTAATTGGGCATTCCTCCATTTATACTCAAAAAGCTTGACAGTGTCCAGGCAGAGCACCCCACTTGATCAGCATCAAATTCACTCCGGACACATTCATTCCTGCAGCAAAGTATACATATCTCATGGGCAAAGTATGTACCATCAGAGATATACTGAGATTCTTTGGCATCACTCTCCAAACTATAGACACCAATCACCGAGCACGATGAGTCTGTTAAGCACATAGGAAAATGAACACTGCAACTTTCCCTCCAAATCACATGCAACTCTGTCTTGGAAAAAAACCTGCGGTCAGTTATGAAGTTTCATATTATATTAAAACTATTATTATTATTTCAGAACTAATAATAATAGTTTTAATATAATATGTTCTGAAGTGGAAAAACACAGAGAGCTGCAAAGTTATTAAAGGTCTTACAAAGTTAAAAATCACACAAGACCAGGTTATAGTCCAACAGGTTTAATTGGAAGCACTAGCTTTCGGAGCGACGCTCCTTCATCAGGTAGTCATCAGGTGTTGTGTGATTTTTAACTTTATACACCTCAGTCCAACACCGGCATCTCCAAATCATGAGAGGTCTTGACAGAGTGAATGCAAGGAGATGATTTCCACTTGTGGGAAAGAATAAAACTAGAGGTCATCAATATAAGAAATAAAATATGGAATTCAAAATAAATCTCTGAGTGAAGAAGTTTATGTGTTTGGGAATCCATTACCACAAAGGGTGATTAAGAGAAAGTTGGATAAGTGTTTGAAGAAGAAGTGAAAAGAGGATTGTATCAGTAGATTTGTCTGAGGAAAGACAGGAGGCTCGAGTCCATTCAAAAGACTGGCATGGACCTGTTAGTTAGAATGGCCTGTTTTTATGTAGGATGTAATCCACTCTCTTTGGTTCTAGCACAATCTGTATTTCCTCGTCACCAACTCAACCCACTCCCTCATGACTGTCTGAGGTTGCACAGATTTTCATTGTCTTGACATCATGTTTGACCCTGAGAACACTTTCCTACTACATAGCCATTCATCATCAAGACTGCATACCTTTCTGTCCAATTCCAGCCTGTCTTGGTTCAGGTATTCTGGAATCCTCATCCATGTCTTTGATCCCTCTAAACTTGACTATTCCAATGTTCTCCAGACCAGGTTCCCATCTTCCACTCTACATAAAGTTGAGCTGATCCAAACCATCTGGTGTCCTTATCCAAACTTGCATCTCATCCATCCATTGTCTGTGATAACTCACCAAAACAGACTCTTAATCTAGAGTTCATATTCATACCTAGACATTGGAATTTTAAAGTTAGAATTGAAACCATTTCTCCACTACATCCCATCATCAGTTTGTTTCATGAGGATGTCTTACTAACAGTACCTTATTTAAAAAGTGATCAAGGGGACATAAATTTAAGGTGAATGGTGGAAGGGATAGGGAGATGTCAGGGGTAGGTTCTTTACCCAGAGAGTGGTGGGGGCATGGAATGTGCTGCCAGTGGGATTGGCACAGTCAGAATCATTGGTGAACTTTAAGCGGCAATTGAATAGGTACATGGATAGGTGCTTAAGCTAGGACAAATGTTCGGCACAACATCATGGGCCAAAGGGCCTGTTCTGTGCTGTATTGTTCTATGTTCTAGGTTTAATTTGATTTTGCTATTTCTGCTTCATCTTTTAACATAGTTAAACCTGATGAGTGTTAGTACAATTGAATAAAAGAGTTAGTAGTGTATCCGTACTCAAGAATATATGAGCACAATGCCAGCATCCTTAGAAAATGACTACTACGCTACAACCTTTAAATTTAGTGTTGTGTACCAGTGGCTAGTTTCTCAGAATCAGTTTATCAATTTTGTCTCTCCAAAACTAATTTTCAATTTAAATCGTCTAAGAGCAAAATAGCTTTTATTTTAAAAAGTCACCGTTTCCTTTGAATCCCACCTACATCTCTGGATCTCTTCACCAAAATTCATATCTAGTTCTGACAGCGTCTGCACCCATAACATTAACCAGTCTTTTCTTGTTTCTGACTCTGATGTGCTTGTAAGTTAGTTCTTCTTCATAACTTGGAGGTGCCGTTGTTGGACTGATGGGCACAGTTAAAAATCCAAGTTAAAAACTTGGTGTTGTGTGATTTTTAACTTCTTTTTCAGTTAGGATAAAACGAGGACTGCAGATGCTAAAATGTGGTACTGGAAAAGCACAGCAGGTCAGGCAGCATCTGAGAAGCAGGAGCATTGACATTTCAGGCATTAACCCTTCATCAGGAAAGGGCTTATGCTCGAAACATTGATTCTCTTGCTCCTGATGAGCATGAAAGACAATTGGTGACCTAATTCACTGCAGGTACCTAAGGATGCTACTCTCAAAAGTCCAAATCAATGACCCTACTGAGAAAGACTGGCCATGGTGATATCCATTTACTGGCAGTTTGATCATGACTATCAATTCATTCATTGGTTAGGTCCATTCCAGCTGTCAGAGGAAAGAAAGGTTTTCCACACAATTCACATGGGATTAATTGAAATCTGGGTGTCATAGGTGGTCACAAGCTCACAACAGTGTCCAATATTTCGGCAACTACTCAGTTCTATATAAGGCACACACCCATTCAACATTTCTTCTACAATAATGTTAACAACAATTGCTGGTATCTACGTAGGGCATTGCTAAGATAACAAAGTTCCCCAAGTTGCTTCATAAAAGCAGTAATAAACAAAAATGGCACTGAGCCACATAAAGAGGTATTAGAGCAGATGATCGAAGAGATAGCTCTAAGCAGTCCCTTAAAAGAAGAAAACGAAGGTAGAGGGGCAGAGAGAGGAAGGGAAGGACTTATCAAGTTTAGGCCTTTAGATATGGCGAGAAATGTTGGCACAATGAAAATTATAATATGTCAGAGTTTAGATGCGCGCAGATGTTTCAGAGGGTTGTAAGACTGGAGGAGAGTACATAGATAGAGAGGAAATGAGGTGATGGAGGGATTTGAAAATAAGGTTAAAATTGTATATTTCATCGGAATCATAGGAAGTGAAATAGAACATTCAGTCCATTGAATCTGCCCTGCCAATCTGGATCACAACTGGTCATTAACTCAGTGTCATTTTCCCACATTACCTCTACATCTCTTAGTCTCATTCGTTTCCAAAGATTTACTGATTTCTCTCTTGAAGTTGCACAATGATTGAGTTTCTCCAACCTTCCAAGGTAGAGAATTCTGCAGGTTTATCATTCTCACAGTGAAGGGATTCCTCTTCATCTCAGCCTTAAATGACTCACACATCTTGAGATTATGTCCCCTGGGCTTGGGTCACCAGTCAGGGGGAACCATTTTATATATATCCAGCCAGTCAGGATTCTGTAAGTTTCGATGAGATCACCTTTTGCTCCTCAAAACTAAGAGAATACAGATGAAGTTACACAATTTCTTGTCATAAAACAATCCCACCGTCCCAGGGATTAATCCGGTGAACCTTCATTACATTCCATGATTGGCCATAGGTAAGGAGACTGGCACAATGCTGGTCTGGTATCAGGTTACTTTGCCCTTGAGTATTATTTTCAGAGATTGGGTAATTGGCCAGGTTCCATTGTGTCTGAAGTTTGAATAGTTCACTGGGGCCTTGTCGTTTACGTTAACAGATAGTGCTTCAGGCCAAAAGCTTGAAAGGTCTTTTAAAAACTTGGCATCATCAAGGGGGCGTGACCAGCTCTCTAGCTGTGCAGTTCAATTCAATTTGGAAGTGCATTGAGTAAGAGTCACAGGGGAAACTGGAAGCCTCCTCTCTCTCCTTCTGCTCTTATGATTTTGAACTGTAAGTTGCCTGTGGCATGGTTTACTGTTTGTGCAAAGGGATGCGTGTATTGGGACTTTTGCAAGTATTTTCGGAACAACATCATTAAGTTATGTTTGGATAGGATAAGTTATCCGTTATTCTGTTTTCTATTCTCTGTGTTTCATTCTGTAATTCTGTAAATACATTTTGTTTGTTTAAAACTTGGCTGTTGATCCAGCTCATTTCCTCTAGGCATATTCACTATACACCTATCTAAACAAACAGCAAAGTTACAGTCTGGGCTATCTACTTACAAATGTTTTGAGGGGTCTGGCCAAGTCCATAACAGAGACAAAGATTACACAATAATCCAAGTGAGTTCTCTTCAAAGGCTCTATACAACTGCAGTTAGCTATTTTTACTTCTATACTCAAGTCCCATTGAAATGACTGCCAACATACCATTAGCCTTTCTAATTGCATGCTGCAACTGCAGGCAGACTATTCGTGCTTCGTGACCAAGGTCATTCTTTGGACACTCACACTTTCAAACCTCTCGCCATTTTGGAAATATTCTGCCTGTCTGCTTTTTTCCCACCAAAATGAACACTTCATACTTATTTATAGTATATTGCACCAGTAAAAAATGAGGTCTGCAGATGCTGGAGATCACAGCTGAAAATGTGTTGCTGGTTAAAGCTCAGCAGGTTAGGCAGCATCTCAGGAATAGGGAATTCGACGTTTCGAGCATAAGCCCTTCATCTTATGCTCGAAACGTCGAATTCCCTATTCCTGAGATGCTGCCTAACCTGCTGTGCTTTAACCAGCAACACATTTTCAGTATATTGCACCAGTCATGTTCTAGCTCATTCACTTACCTGTTCAAGGCCTCTTGAAGCTTCCTTGCACACTCCTCATGAGTAAAGGTCCAACTCAGTTTGGTATCATCAGCAACTTTGGAAATATAAGAATTGGTGCCCACATTCAAATTACTTAAACAGATTGTGGACTGCTAGCACTGACCATTATGACAAATCTCAATTAAAAGTCTGCCATCCAGAGAATTTCTTTAATTCACTCACGGGATACCAACATTTATTACTCACCTCTGAATGCCTTTGAGAAAGTAACAATGAGCTGTCTTCTTGAACTGCTACAGTCTACTTGCTGTAAGTTAATCCACATGTCATAAGGGAGGAAGTTCCAGGATTTTGACCCAAGGACATGGAAGGAATGGTAACATTTTCATAAGGTATTTGACATGGTACTCCATATTAGGCTACTTAATGAGATGAGAGCCCATGGTTTTATAGATAGTGTGGATACAGGAGCAATAGAAGACAGACAGTTGGGATAAGGGGAGCATTTTATGTATAACCAACCTGTGGAGTATTGGGGTCATAATTATTTGCAAAGTCAGAACTCACACGACACCAGTTTATAATCCAACAGGTTTGTTTGAGATCACAAGCATTTGGAGCGCTGCTCCTTTATCAGGTGACGTGAGAGGGATGCACACAGGCACAGAAATTATAGGCAGAGAGATCAAAACATTGTACAAATGGTGTGTCGACAGGCTGAGTAAGTCTCTACAGGTGAACAAAAGTGTCAGACGGTCTGAATAATGTGTCAACAGCTGAATTACAAGTGAAGGGATGACCTATAATCTGAGTAATTGAATAAGAGAGATAATTGCAAAAAGTTAAAAATAAGGTGGTGCTGGAAACAAACCAAATGGCTGGAATAACATGATAGATATAAGAGTCACATGCCGAACATCTAATCAAAGTAACAAGTAATCCAAAACTCTACAAACTAATTAATATAGAGAGATCATAACAAGTTATCAAAGTGATGGTGTCAAAACAGGACAGTAGGGAAGATTTTACAGATACAGAACAGTGTGGTGGGGTTTCCTGTGGTGTGACACGAACCCAAGATCACAGTTGAGGCCATCCTAATGGGTATGGAACTTAGCTATCAGTTTCTGCTCAGTGATTCTGCATTGTTGTATATCGCAAAAGCCGCCTTAGAGGACACTGACCCAAAAATCAGAGGCTTCAACCCTAAGCATGGTAAAGAACCCACCCCCTACAGACAAGCTCTGCCTATATACAGGATCTGCTCAGACAAGGAGGAGCGTGATGGACATCCAAAGATGCTGAAATATACGTTGTTCAACTCATCGATCGCTGGTTCTGACATGCCACAGCAAAAAACTACAGCCTCCTCAGAAGACAGACACAGGACACGGCCAATAGAGAACTTTACTTCATCCAATACTTCCCCAGAGCGGAGAAATTATGCCATGTTCTTCACAGTCTTCAACATATCATCAGTGATGATGACTAGCTCACCAAGATCATCTCTACACTTCCACTTCTCACCTTCAAACAATGACCAAAGCGTAAACAGACCATTATTTGCAGAAAAGTACCCAACCTTCAGGACAACGTTGACCACAACACCACACAACCCTGCCATGGAATAACTGCAAGATAAGCCAAACGTGGTTACTACAATCACACAGGGAAACACCATTCACCATGTACACGGCAGATACTCATGTGACTCATCCAGTGTTGTCTATCTCATGAGCTGCAGGCAAGGATGTCCTGAGGCATGGTATATTGGCAAAACAATGCAGACCCTACAACAAATGAATGGACACCGTGCAATAATAGCCAGACAGGAATGTTCCCTCTCAGTTGGGGAACACTTCTGCAGTTAAGGCCACTCAGCCTCTGCTCTTCGGGTAAGCTTCCTTCAAGGTAGCTTTCGATAACACAACAATGCAGAATTACAAGCAGAAACTGTTAGCTAAGTTCCATACCCATGAAGATGGCTTCAACTGTGATCTTGAGTTCACATTACAGGAAACCCCACCACACTGTTACGTACCTGTAAAACCTTCCTTACTATCTTGTTTTCACACCACCACCTTGATAATTTGTTATGATCTCTCTTCCTTAATTAGTTTGTACAGTTTTGGATTACTTGCCACTTTGATTGGATCCTCGGCATGTGGCTCTTATACCTATCATGTTATTCCAGCCGTTTGGTTTGTTTCCAGATCCACCTTGTTTTTAATTTGTTATAATTATCTCTCTTCCTCAAATAATTGGATTATACATCATCCCTTCACTTGTTATTCAGCTGTTGACACTTTACTCACATCAGGCAAAAGTGAGGACTGCAGATGCTGGGGATCAGAATCTAGATTAGAGTGGTGCTGGAAAAGCACAGCAGGTCAGGCAGCATCCAAGGAATGGGAAAATCGACATTATGGGCAAAAGCCCTTCATCAGGAAAGGGCTGATGAAGGGTTTTTGCCCGAAACGTCGATTTTCCTGCTCCTCAGATGCTGCCTGACCTGCTGTGCTTTTCTAGTACCACTTCACTCACACCGTCTGACAGCTGCAGAAACTTATGACTCAGCCTATCAACACTCCACTCACATCATTTGTATGATCTTTTGATCTCTCTGCCTGTAAATTATATGCCTGTGTTTCTCTTCTTTTCGTCTGACAAAGTAACAGCACTCCGAAGGCTTGTGATTTCAAATAAACCTATTGGACTGTAACTTGGTGTTTTGTGACTTCTGACCTTGTCCACCCCAGTCCAACACTGGCATCTCCACATCATAATTATTCACTACAATATTTATTAATGATATGGGTAAAGAAAATGAATTGACTTTAGCCAAGTCTGTGGACAACACAAAAAGAAATGGAAAGGTAAGGGGTGAGGATGACTCAAAGAGTCTGCAGATGGGCCTAGACAGGTTAAGTAATTGACAGTTAAAAAAATAATGTGGGGAAATTTAAGGTTGTCCATTGGCAGGAAGAATAGAGGAGCTGAATATTAGTTAAGTGGAGAAACACAGCAGAAAGCTACCGAACAGTGGCACTGGGAGTTCTCATCCATAAATAACAAAAACTAGCATCCAAGTTCATTGGATAACAGGGAAGGCATATACAATATTGGTTTTTATTTGAAATGGATTGGGGTATAAATGTAAGGTGGTTATGCTAAAAATATGCCAGGCACTAGGCAAACCATAGCTAATATAAAGTGAACAAATTCAGGCCCTTTATCTAAATAAAGAAATACTGGCATTAGAGCCAGTCCAGAAAAGGTTGACCAGGCCGATACCAAGAATGGAGAGATTGTCTTATCAGCAGAGGTTGGGCTGCACCCATTGGAATATAGAAGAACAGAGGCAACCTTATTGATACGTATAATATTCTTAGCTGCCTTGACAGCATGGATGCAGAATTAGCATTCAAATGAGCTTTATTGTCACGTGTTCACCTGAGTACAGTGAAAAGCTTATAAGTTGCCACTTACAGTGCCATCTTAGGTACCAAGGTACCCAGGTATTCTCTAAGTATAATTCTTAGGGACAAAATTAGAAAAATAAAGAAATTGAAAAGTCTAGCCGTAAGTTCTAAAAATAGAGAAATAAGAATTCAAAATAACAGTCCTTCCAACTCAGACTATACTGGGCTTCACCTTGAGGCTGGGTGTTCGTGTCCACACTGAGACAGGGACTTTGAATCCACACTGAGACTAGGAGTTTGAATCCACACTGAGACTAGGAGTTTGAATCCACACTGAGACCAGGAGTTTGATTCTGCACTGAGACCAGGAGTTTGAATTCACACTGAGATCAGGAGTTTGATTCTGCACTGAGACAGGGGGTTTGAGTCCACACTGAGACAGGGGGGTTGAGTCCACACTGAGACAGGGGGGTTGAGTCCACACTGAGATCAGGAGTTTGATTCCACACTGAGACAGGGGGTTTGAGTCCACACTGAGATCGGGAGTTTGATTCCACACTGAGACAGGGGATTTGAGTCCACAGTCAGATCGGGAGTTTGATTCCACACTGAGACAGTGGGTTTGAGTCCACACTGAGATCGGGAGTTTGATTCCACACTGAGACAGGGGATTTGAGTCCACACTGAGACCGGGAGTTTGATGCCACACTGAGACCGGGATTTTGAATTCACACTGAGACAGGGGATTTGAGTCCACACTGAGATCAGGAGTTTGAATCCACACTGAGACAGGGGATTTGAGTCCACACTGAGACCAAGAGTTTAGGTCCACACTGAAACCAAGATTTCGCATTAGCTGATGCTGCTGAGGACAGGAAGTAAAATGAAAAAAAGTGAAATGAGAGAAAAAAAAGAAAAGAAACAGACAGGGTGGAGTTCAGGAGCCCCTATCTTGGGAGAGTGATGCAAAAATGTTGTTTCCCCTTGTGGGAGGATTTAGGAGCAGGTGTTCATCTCAGAATAAGGAGTCACAGTTTCAGAGAATTTTTTTCACACAGGGTAATTAATCTCTATTTACCACAGAGGGTTGTAGAGATTGGATCATGAAGCATATTCAAGGCTTCAATCAGCAAGGGAATTAAGGGTTAGGGTAAAAGGAGGAAAGTAGAGTTGAGGATTGTCACATCAATTATGATCTCATTGAATGGTGAGCAGATCAAACTTGACGAGCAGAATGGAGAGTATGGTGCTGGAAAAGCACAGCAGGTCGGGCAGCATCCGAGGAGCAGGAGAATCGACATTTCGGGCAAGAGCCCTTCATGAGCAGAATAGTCTATATCTGCTCCTAAATCATGTGGTCTTCTGCTCTTATATTTTCAAGTCAGGATGGTGAATGGCTTGAAAGGGAACTCGTAGGTGGCAGTGTTCTCATGTGTCTGCGGCCCTTTGTCTTGATGGAAGTGGTCATGGTTTTAGAAGGTGCTATCTCAGGATCTTTGGTGGATTCTGTGAGGTAACAATGATGACTATCAAGAGGCAATTGTTAAGTTCTCTCTTACTGGAGATGATCATTGACTGGCACTTGTGTGGCATTAATTTTTCCACTTGTTACCCCAAGCTAGGATGTTGTTCATGTCTTGCTGTGTTTGGGCGTGGACTTCTTCTGTATCCGAAGAGTCATTAGTGGTGCTGAACATTGTGCAATCATCAGTCAACATCCCCACTTTTGACCTAATGATGGAAAGAAGGTCATTGATGAAGTGTGGTCGAAAATGGTTGGGTCAAGGGCACCAACCTGAGGGACAGCTGTAGAGATGTCTTGGAGCTGAGATCACTTTCCTGCTTAATCTAACTCTCTACATTTTGACTATTAGTCAAGTTTCAATTCATACTAGTATGCTAAACAGGTTGTGACTCTACTCACCAGAGTTTAGAAGAATGAGAGATGATCTCATTGAGACATATAGGATCTTTAAAGAGCCTTAAAGTGTAAATACTGCACACTTGTTTCCTCTCATGGGAGAATCTAGGACAAGGGACATAGTCTCAGAATAAAGGGGTGCAAGGTTAGGACTGAAATAAGGAGGAATTTCTTCTCTCAGAAGGTTGTGAGTCTTTGGAACTCCTTGCCATTATAAAGCTTTGGGGATAATGTCCTTGTGCACATTTAACATTGAGATAGATATATTCTGGATCAGTAGAGGAATCAAGCATTATGGAGAAAGGGCAGGACCATGGGCTTGAGGAAAGATGGAGCAACCATGATCCTATTAAAATCATTGAATCCCAACAGTGTGGAAACAGGCCTTTCAGCCCAACAAATCCACACCAAACCTCCGAAGAGTAACCCCCTACCCTATATTTACCCCTGACTAATGCATCTAACTTACACATCCCTGAAAACTCATGGGCAATTTAACATGGCCAGTTCACATAATCTGTATATCTTTGGACAGTGGGAGGAAACCCATGAAGATATGGGGAGAATGTGAAAACTCCACACAGACAATTGCGCAAGGCTGGAATTGAACCTGGGTACTTGGCGATGTGAGGCAACAGTGCTAACCACTGAGCCACAATGCCTGTTCAGGCTCAAGGGGCTGAATGGCCTACTCCTGTTCCTATTTCTATGGTCTTATACTCTTCTGGTATACTCTCTACCCCATTCCACTCCCAACTCCATAACTTTATATAATAGCCTCTTGTGTAGAATTTTATGAAAAGTCCTGTGTAAATCCAAATACATCCCATCAACTAGTTCTCCTTTATCAATGCTGGAATTAATATCTTCAAAATATTCCAACAAGGTTGTTAAACATGATTTCCTTGCTTAAATTCATGCTATGTCCCCAAGTTTGCCATTCTTTTCTAAATGTTCCCTTGTCTTTATAACAGTTTATAACATTTTTGGTAGTATGGATAGCAATCTAACAGACCTACAGCTAATAGACCTGTAGTTCTCCACTCCTCTTCTTCATCTTTTCTTAAATATTGGGTTCCATTTATCTTCCAGTCAGCAGGAACCCCTATATAATCTATTGAATTATGAAAGATAAATGCTAATGCATCCATTTGTATCAATCTATTATTTCCTTCAATGTTCTGGAATGGAAGTCAATTTGAGTTTTATCAATGTTCAATCCAGTTTTTTTTTCAAATACTACCTCTTTACTAATACTGATTACATTTCACTCTTCAGACACTCAAATCCTCTTGGTGACCTAGTATTTCTGAGAGATTTTCTGTATATTTTTCAATGAACACAGAAAACAGATGCCAAGTAACTGTTTAGTTTCTCCACATTTTTCCTGTTCTCCATTGCAAATTCTTCTGTCGCAACCTGTAATGTGCTCACATTTATCCTTGTTAATCTATTTCCTATCACATACGAATAGAAGTTCTTACAGTCCATCTCTATGATCCTCACTAGCTTGCATTCAACTCTCTTTTTCTTTTCCTTTTCTTTGGCCCTCCTTTGCTGGATAAATTGATCCTAATCTTCAGACTTACCACTCTTCCTACAATGCATGGAAGCCACTTTCTTTTTTCTAATGGTAATCTTTAACTGGTTGTGTTTACCATGATTAATTCCCCTTTCTCTTTGGTGTTTGTGTCTTAGAAGAATGCATACCTATTGTTGAGCTTATAGTATTTCTTTAAATCCTGCACTAATTCAGTCTTTAAACGAATTGCAGTTATTTATTGGAACAAAATAAAATAACTGGAAAGCAAAATCCTAATGTGAATATTACTTTGAAAGTTATATTACCAATGAGAAAACAACCATTCTAGGCACACTTTAAGTGGACATGTAAAATATGCAAAATTTGTTTTCCAGAAATGCCCATACTTCTCATATAAACAGGAGGTTGCATTATTTTTTTGAAGTCCCATTGTGAAACTTAATACTTCAAAATTGCAGACATGTATGTTAAAGTAACAAACTCAAAATTCAAACACTTAGTTCATGGAATGTTTTATCATTCAGCCTATTGCTGATTTTCTAAAAAGAAGACTGGCTTGCTCCATCTTCACTGCAACCGGACAATTCATATAAAGGTACGAATGAGGTTACAAGTCACAAATCTATTTATATTGGTGCAAATTAAAAGCTCTGAAGAAAGGATGAGTAAGCCAGCTGTAAGAAAGCAATCACAGCAGCAAGATCACAGAATAAACAGAACTCCAGCACTTTGAAGGATGCTTTGTAAGATGTTCAATAAAGATACAGAATTCAAAAACTAAGTTGCACCTCTGTTATATTTTGATGAAAAATAATCATTTACAGCAGTAAATTACCAGTATCCAGAAACAATGCTGACCATACTAAAAATAATATTGACAATCCTTTATATAGTAATTTAGCAAAGGCATTAATTTGCATACAGTACAATAAAATTCTGCCTTTTCTGACTGAAAAAAACATATTTCTTTCTAGATTTCACTTTTGTGTCATCGTTCTCATTCTAAATACTTAAATCATATTTATCATCAAAATCACTCATGTAAATGTCATGACGTAATATTACAGTCTCACAGCCAGGGTAGCACTTTAACACTTTGCATCCTGTAAGACCTGAGTGCAGATAAACTCTAAAGCTTCAAGTGACTCCACTTTTTTTCTTATACATTGCTACTTACCATAAATAGCAAGATACAATCAAAGTATTATTTAAAAGAAGAACAGAAAGTATGACTTTAAAATAGGGACTGTATTGCACCTGTCTTCCTGATTGAATTAACTCTGTCCTCTCATCCTGTTGTAGCTGAAGATTGTCCTTGACTCTTGACTCTCCAATATCATGGGAAATTACTTTCCAATAAATAGACTTATGCTTGCATTAAAAGCAGACAGACTCGTGTCCTGTCTAGTTACCTGGAGCGTCACTGAATTTCTGTGCATGGATAACTTTTGTGAAACTGCATAAATTCAAGTAGTGATTGATTTTCTGTTGAATATATTTCACATTTTTATTTGCATTTAAGACATGTTGAGTTAATTTTCTGAAGTTACTAAGTCTTTGGAAATGTTAGCATTGCAAGAAGATTTGGAAGACTTCCATTTTGCTTTTCAATTGTTGCTCCTTCTCCACTTATTGTGCTTGTCTTTCTCAGTACTGTTGCTTCTCATGCCTGTTTAAACCTGCAAAAAGAAATGTGTAAACAAAACCGAAGAGATGAATATGATTTACTGGGCTCATAGCCTGCTAGCAAGGGGTCATTGGAAAGTGCTTTAATATCAACTATAATTACATTTCCACTTTGTATTGGTTTTTGTTACTGATAACATTCCACACCAACAACAGCAACTATCTCTGTTAAATTTGCTGTAGATAAAACTTTCCTTCGGGCATGTACATATTCGCTCTGTAGGCTTTATTAAAGGCACGCTCAGATGTCTACTTCTTGTTATGTTAAAGGAAACTGCTGTTTGCAAACTAAGGTAGACAAAGCAAGTGTTCATGAAAGTGGGTCCTTTTTTTATGTTGGGTACAAGAACTGTGAAATTTGTCACACATGAACATACACAGACATTCTCTTAACTCAGGGCATGATCCTAAATATCAATCATCAAGTACCCAAAGTAACATTGCTACAAGTGTGGATTGACAACTAGAATGACCACTAACAGCTCTTTTCAGAGCTGCATTCCACCTCACAATACTTGATATCATTTGAAAGACCCCGTACCATTTTTCATAGGGAAAACAAACTTTGGTTATTCACCTCATCTCTGCCCCTCTTGACTTTATAAACCTCTGAAAGGTCATCCCTCAACCTTTCGGGGTCAAATTTCCCTACCATTGAAAAATGGGAAAGGTTTCTTTCCTCTCCCTCTATTATTAATCTAAACAATTACTGTAACAAAACCAGAATTTGCTGGAAAAGCCCAGCACACCTGGCAGCATGTGTGCAGAGAAATCAGAGTTAATGTTTCAGGTGCAGTGACCCTTCCTGCTTTTATCGTAACCCTGGCACTTAATGGAGTTACCAGCAAATATGGCTAATTTTAATTCATTAGCTATTCACTGGATAATTTATCATGGTTTCATACAGATGAAACTTAAATCTAAGACTGCACACAGAACAAGGTTTTTTGTTTGTAAACTGGTCAGCTTGTCATATTCCCTTCACACCATTCAGGTTATTGGCTGCAAAATTCACACTCTGATAACTGTAGATGTAGAAAACATGAGCTGGGGAGTCAAACATAGAGTCATAGACTCATACAGCATGGAAATAGGCACTTCAGTCCAACTTGTCCATGCTGACCAGGTTTTCCAAACCAAGCCAGAAACCATTTACCTGTGTTTAGCTCATATCTCTCCAAATGTTGCCTATTCACAGACCTGACCAAATGTCTTTTAAATTTTATAACTGTACCTGCATCTGCCATTTCCCCTGGCACCTCATTCCACACACGAACAAGAGCCCAAACCACTGCCTGAAGAAGTTGTCTCTCAGGTCCCTTTCAAATCTTTCTCCTCTCAACTTAAACTCATGCCCTCTAGGTTTGAACTCTTCTACCCTAGAGAAAAAAAATGGCTCTTCACCTCATCTATGCCCTCTTGATTTTATAAACCCCTAAAAGATCACAGTCTAGATTAGAGTGGTGCTGGAAAAACACAGCAGTTCAGGCAGCATCTGAGGAGCAGTAAAATCGACGTTTCGAGCAAAAGCTCTTCATCAGGAATACCTGATGAAGGGCTTTTGCCCGAAATGTCGATTTTATTGCTCTTCGGATGCTGCCTGAACTGCTGTGCTTTTCCGGCACCACTCTAATCTGGACTCTGGTTTCCAACATCTGCAGTCATTGCTTTTACCTATCTAAAAGATCACACACAACCTCCCACATTCTAAGGAATAAAGTTCCATTTTAATAAACCACTCTTTAAAATTCAAACTCTCCAGTCCCAGTAACATTCTGGTAAATCTTTTCTGCACCCTCTCCAATTTAATAATATCCTTCTTATAGCAGGGCGACCAGAACTATACACAGTACTCTAACAGTGGCCTCACCAACCTCCTGTGCAGCCGCAACAAATCTTATACTCAGTGCTCTGACCAGTGGAAGCAAACATACCAAACACCTTCTTAATCACCCTGTCTACCTGTGACAGCACTTTCAAGGAACTATGTATCTGAACCCCCAGGCCTTTCTGTTTGACAGCACTCCCAAGCGCCCTACCATTATTCGTATAAGTCTTGCCTTTGTTGTCTTACCGAAACCCACAACCTCTCATTTACCTAAATTAAACTCCATCTGCCACTCCTTGGCCCATTGGCCTAGATGATCAAGATCCCATTGTACTCTTAGATAACTTTGTCCACTGTTTGCTATACCATCAACTTTGGTGTCAGCCGCAAACTTACTAACCATACTTCTATATTCTCATCCAAATCAGTTATCCCAGGGAAGCTAGGGAAGAAATTGCATGGCCTCTGGCAGAGATATTTGTATCATCAATAGCCACAGGTGAAGTGCTGGAAGACTGGAGGGTGGCTAAACTTGTGCCTTTATTTCAGAAATACTGCAAGGAGAAGCCTAGGAATTATAGAACTGTGAGCCTAATGTCAGTGGCGAGAAAGTTGTTGGGGGGGATTCTGAGAGGTAAGATTTACATACACTTGGAGAGGCAAGGACTGATTAGGGATATGCTTTTGGGCATGGGAAATTGCACCTCATAAATGTGATGAGTTTTTTGAGGATGTGACCAAAACAAAATGTCTTTGTTTAGAACAGCTGCATACTACTCCTCAGAACAAAATACGTAAAAGGTAAAAAGCAAACAAGGAATGTCGGATAAGTGCAAAGCTATTAAGACATTATAACTGATACTTTCTACTGAAGGGCTTTGGTAGCTTGATCAGAGGCATGTTGGTACATCTCACACTGCAGCCATGGCAAGAGAAATCCATGTGTGAAATCCATTCATTTAAATGATTATCAAAAACATCCATTGTTGTCGATTGAGCTAAATCTTGAGAGCCTAGAGATTTTCAATATCCAAGACAATATGAAGCAGGAAAAGCTGTGCATTCTTGTGCTGCTAAAAGGCTTTGCCATTGGCATTTATTTGCATTTCTGAAGATGTAACTCAAGAAAGACAGAGTGAAATAAACACAAAGGCAACTCCAAATACTGCAAATGTTGGAAATCTGAAATCAAAACAGAAAATGTCAGAAATACTCAGCAAGTCTGGCAGCATCTGGGGAGAGACAAAGAGAGTTAACATTCCTATGTTCAGTTTGGAGAGAGTGGTTTGTCTTATTGTCCAGCACGGCCTAATGTAAAAAATACACAAGGTGATAATCAAGACAAAGGAGGCTGAGGGACACAATTTTCAGAAGGCAACAATCCAGGTTGGGTGGGCTGGGGTTATAGGTTCCCCACATTGGGTAAGTCAAGAGCACTTCCTGATCCATAAACTCTCTGCAGAAGCAGTTATTGAGACATCACCACCTCAGAAAGCTTTAATAGCCAGTCACTCCCACGAGAGTAGAGTCTTGAATAAGCAAGAAGAATCCTAGACACAAAATGTAAGAAACACTGAGTACTTTCAACCACACCACTGGGCAGAATGTATTTTCCATTTATTGTGGAACCTCTTCAATTTTATCCCTTTGGAAATTAGGCAGTCCTATAAAGAACAGCTCAACTGTACAACCATAAAATCTGGCTGAAAAATCCCTGCATTGACTCCACAAATAACTTACTTTCAGTACCAAATGTTTGTTTTGAGCATGACTGTCATGCAGAGAGTTTATCTGTGTCAGATACAAGTTTTCTCTATTTCATAGACAATAACGAACATACAGTGACTGTAATTTGTTATATGTTCATGGAATTTAGCATAATGGGCAAGGACAACTTTTATTGTCCATCCCTAATTGCCATTGAGAAGCTGGTGGTTTACACCTCCTTGAAAAGCTGCATTCTGAGAGACTGAGATTCACCCCATTGTCAGAAGGTGCTCCAGGTTTTTGAGACTGATGGAAAAAGTAAGAAGGACATACTTACGCAACGTTCAGGTTGGAACTTAGTACAGGTCGTACAATGATAGGTAAGTGAGATGTGAACAGAAAGATGAGGCATGAACATGCTGTGATCTGCCATCGGCTTTCACTCTGCCACTGGTCAGGCCCTCAGTAACTGCAATCCAATGATGGAGAGTGTTTGCTGCTCCACAGAAATAAGGCAAGTCTGTCCCCCATTGGTTTGGCTCTGCCACTTCCAGTTATGCACCAGATTGTCCTGCAAGAGTGAGGGAAGTGTGTCATTGAGTGTGATGCAATGTGTTTGGATGATAATGACAGTCATGACTGAAGAGCTGCCAATGTATACAACGTGTGAGAAATGGGTGTGAGGCTTACAATAATGCTGCAAGTGCAAAGCTACAAGTATTAGGTATCATCTGTGGCTTATGGAGGTTGTTGGTGGGTCAGTAATGGGTGTGTGCTACATTCAATGGTAGGTGAATTATTGAGATTTGACATTTGAAAACCTATTGTCACCTGACCACCTTTTCCATAAAGGCATCAAGCACACAGCCAGAGAGCTTAAACCAAACCATTCTATTTCACCACAACCAACTCCAGCATTTCCTCCATCCAGAATGAACTTCCTCTTTAAGAAGTTCAGAGTGGCTTGAAGTTGTGAAGGCTGGGGATTTAACCAATGCCAGTACTGGATACATTTGAGCCTCTGCCCTGCTGACCCTTACAGCAGCATGCTTGTCATTAACTGCGCACAGATGCCATGCAAAGCAGAGGGCATCTCCATGTGCACCAGAACCAATGGGATTCTTACCCATTGTGGTATTCACATTTGTAATAAAATTTCACCAAATCTGGCAGAGTGTGCCAGGCAGCTGCTTGGCTAGTCAATGGCACAGCTCTTGAAACTTTGGCAAAAGTTTTCAGATATGGGGGTAGATTGATTGGGTTAGGTATTCCCTTTTTCCAGTGCCTAGATGAATAACCAGTTTCAGACAGTTTCAATGCTTGCTAGGCCATTTGAGACAACATTTAAGAATCTACCACATTGCTATGGGAATGAAGTCACACGTCGGACAGTTTGATCAAAGATTTCCTGTCACACAGTTGGTATGTAGTATTCCTTTAAAAAACATGCAAGAGTCTTGCTCATATCATCCCTGTGTCACAGCGTGTGACCTGAGGCTATAAAGCTCACAGACTCCGTATTAACTGGGGCCATTCGAAGCATGACACACTGATGGAAGCATACCGCTGTTTGCAAACCCCTGAATAGCTCATTGAAACACCTGTGGCTGTAGTTTATCTAATGTACATTAATTCATTAAAATATAATAACTATCAGTTGAAACTTTCAATACAAATACCCACATCTAGTTCTTAAATTGTAGGCGTGAACAAAAGCTTTGGCACATCATGGTCACAGAGCACAAGCCTTAATGAGATGTAAGTGGTTTACCTTGAATCCAATCAGTGCAACGGTTGGTTCCACAATTAGATTCGTGCAGGCTTTCCATTGAGAAATTCTAAACAAGTATTTAAAATAGGCAGCATTGCCTTTAAATACCTAAGTCAGATGTTGCTTTGTGAACCCGTTTGGAAATTGGTCAGCACTGAGTGGGCTAGGAGTTGTTGATCTTGTTCACAACATTATCACAACCGCTAACAAAAAGCACATGGATAACTTACTTGCTCTTTTAAAAATCCCAGAAAGGCCAGAAATGCCCCTTCTCACATTTCACAATTTGCTCCAATCTTTTTTCCCAGATTTCCCAGAAAGCCGCTACCAATGAGGTATGCAGTCCTGATGAAAGATTCCTACATGGAACATCGACTCCCCTTCTCCTCTGATGCTGCTCGACCTGCTGTGATTTTACCAGTTCAATTTCCTATCCACTACAATCCAACATTGACCACTTGGGTCAATCTGCTTAACTAAGAAGATGTGATAAGTTCTTTAGATCAGACCATGTTTGCTGACAAAACCTAAGCATCATTTTTCATCTGTCACCGAGCTTTGGGTTTGGGAATGTGATCCGGGCCCAACTCAAAATCTGATGACTATTCCATGTGTAGTTAATCTAAACTAAAATTCCTCCTTCTGAATAAGAGAGATCTTAACACCCATGTACCATTATCACATATTTGTGAGCAACGTAGCTCTTTTAAATTCACTGTGGTACAAATCTAAAAGCCAAATGTTCCTTGCAACAATCCAAGAATTCATATCCAAAAATACAGAAAAGTGGCAGCAAAACATCCATTGAAGGAATAGCAGTAAAAAGCCACCACAAAGAAATGCAATTAAACGATATTGGGCTGGAAGCTGAATTTGATGTTGCGGTTGGGAAACAGCATAGTCATGAGATTCAAGAGACCATCATATTGGGCTACATCGTGTAACAATGTGGAACCCAATGAGCATCATCTGAACTGCCTTATTTCTTAAGATGTGAATCTGTAAACATGTTACAAGCAGAAACAAATAGATGGAGCTGCATTTTTAAAAAAATTCTCTTGTGGGTGTCACTGTCTTGAGCTACTTTTGAGAAGCTGGTGGAGAGCTGCTTCTTGCATCACTGCAGTCCTATTGCGTCTATCACAGCCACAAGATTAATGCAGTATAAACAGGCCTTTAGTATGCCTGTTAAACGTTTGAAATGTCACAACAGAAAACCTATTCCAAGTCATGCTGATATGATGCAAAAAGCAGCAACATCTCACACACCAAATTGGATAGAAAACTCACCCATGTACGCCAATATTTTTCTAAAGTGTGTCCTTAAATCTTTTCCTTATATGGTAGGGCTCCCCCATCGCTGAGAACAGAGATGATGATTTTGATTCCCCTTTTGCTTGTGATATTCTTGGTGGGCAGTCTCCGTTTGCCTGAGGCTGTGAGGTCCCCAGCTGTTGTGATGGTTTCCTGCACAGTGACAGGAACCTCCTCTTCTACTGCAGCATCCTGAGCTGTCATTGGCAGACAGGCGGAGGATCTGCGTCATCATTGGGATCACCCAGACGGGAGATGCCAGTGCAGACCATCTATTGTCATGAGATACATTTGATCTGCTTACCTGAGAGGGACTGACTTCCTGTTGGAGAATGCAGACGTCTCACTAGAGTAATAGAGTCATAGAGATGTACAGCATGGAAACAGACCCTTCGGTCCAACCCGTCCATGCCGACCAGATATCGCAACCCAATCTAGTCCCACCTACCAGCACCCGGCCCATATCCCTCCAAAACCTACTTATTCATATACCCATCCAAATGCCTGTTAAATGTTGCAATTGTACCAGCCTCCACCACTTCCTCTGGCAGCTCATTCCATATAAGTATCACCCTCTGCGTGAAAAAGTTGCCCCTTAGGTCTCTTTTATATCTTTCCCCTCTCACCCTAAACCTATGCCCTCTAGTTCTGGACTCCCCGACCCCAGGGAAAAGACTTTGTTTATTTATCCTATCCATGGCCTTTATAATTTTGTAAACTTCAAAAAGGTCACCTCTCAGCCTGCGACGCTCCAGGGAAAAGAGCCCCAGCCTGTTCAGCCTCTCCTTGTAGCTCAGATCCTCCAACCCTGACAGCATCCTTGTAAATCTTTTCTGAACACTTTCAAGTTTCACAACATCTTTCCAATTGGAAAGAGACTAGAACTGCATGCAATATTCCAACAGTGGGCCTAACCAATGTCCTGTACAGCCGCAACATGACCTCCCAACTCCTGTACTCAATACCCTGACCAATAAAGGAAAGCATACCAAATACCTTCTTCACTATTGTATCTACCTGTGACTCCACATTCAAGGTTTATGAACCTGCACTCCAAGGTCTCTTTGTTCAGCAACACTCCCTTGGACCTTACCATTAAGTGTATAAGTCCTGCTAAGATTTGCTTTCCCAAAATGCAGCACCTCGCATTTACCTGAATTAAACTCCATCTGCCACTTCTCAGCCCATTGGCCCATCTGGTCAAGATCCTGTTGTAATCTGAGGTAACCCTCTTCGCTGTCCACTACACCTCCAATTTTGGTGTCATCTGCAAACTTACTAACTGTGCCTCTTATGCTCGCATCCAAATCATTTATGTAAATGATAAAAAGTAGAGGGCCCAGCATCGATCCTTGTGGCACTCCACTGGTCACAGGCCTCCAGTCTGAAAAACAACCCTCCACCACCACCCTCTGTCTTCTACCTTTGAGCCAGTTCTGTATCCAAATGGATAGTTCTCCCTGTATTCCATGAAATCTAACCTTGCTAATTAGTCTCCCTTGGGGAACCTTGTCGAACACCTTACTGAAGTCCATATAGATCACATCTACTCCTCTTCCCTCATCAATCTTCTTTGTTACTTCATCTTCTAGGTCATTAGCTACTTAACATCCGTGACAAGGTGATAGTGTGCAGGTTAGTTATAGCTGCTGGATGTGACTCTCCAGGAGAGTTTCTAACCTCACAATGGAAGAGTGAATATGTGTACACGAGAGGGAACTCTCTGTCCCCTATTGCCTGGATGCAGCCCTCAATTGTCCATTCTGGTATTTCTGCCAGATCTTTGTGCACCTCCAGTTGCAAATTTAGCATTGCCATCTTACAGTTGACTCGAGTGGTTTGTCATCAACTTGAGGTTCAGCATCAACCAACGTTTCAGACTGTTCTGACTGCCAGAGTCCTAATAGGTTACAGCTTCCACTTTTGGTTCCACTTTGTGGTGTTCAAACCAGGCTTCTCCCATTCTTTCAGCCTATGTTATCCCACCGAGCTGCAAGTATCTGAACTGGCAACTGGTGCAGACCATGGCATGATACATTTACTGAGGCCCCCTCCTGCTCTTCAGAGGTTAGCAAGAGTCTTTTGCTGCTACTGAAGATTGTCCTGTTAGAGAAAACAGAAAGATTGTCAATGAATTGTAATTCATATGAACATCTCAGTGCTTTTATACCCACTAAACAGACTGGTGAGTTCCCAACTTCTTCATGTTCTTAACTCCCAAAGTCATTAAAATGTTACTACAAAACCCAATATTTTACAGTACACTCAATCATTCCCTCACTCCTCACCATCCACCCTGACACACCCTGGAACCTCCCTATAGGCAATGGAACTGCACTCTCGGCTACTGCACAACTGCAATATATACTCCTCCATTGGCATAAGAATGCCCAGCTGGCATACTCCCCCAACCCCTCTCCATGTCTACCTGGCATTGTGAGCTGTCTTGTCCTGAGGTGAAAATGAAAAGTGAAATTATCCTTCTAGACAGCATCTTGTCCTTCTGATTAAAACCGCAACTTGGCATGACTGCCCTCTCAGACAAATTCCTTCCCAAACTCCTTTTACCTACCCCATTCCCCTGACACCATCAAATTACCCGAGTGCATCATCTGAAGTTCCCTGATAACACAGAGTGACCAGCGGACATTGATCAACCCATTCTTCATCCATGCTTTCCCTTCAACCAATGAACATCCCAGCCATGTTCAAAGGAATGGAGAAGGTCATGTACTCATCTTGCAACAGTGCAGCCACATTCTCCAGCTGAGAGGTCTCAGTCCAGTGATATTGGAACTTCAGCACAATCAGAAACAGTTTATAGAAGGGAATGCAGGGTGAGTAATCAAACAGTGGGATTTTCCAGCTTCTGGCCTTCTCCATTTCTCCTAGGCGTGTCCTCAATCAAATTGGTTTCCAATGGCCTAGTTGGAGGAGTGTGGGGAAGTATGTTCTGCAGGAGCTGTACTTGTTCCCTACATTATTAACTGTGGACAGTGAATTTATCCACCAACGGCCAGTGAGTCTTACAGCTGATTTTATTCCCTTACGTTTCAATTACCTCCTTATGGACTAAATTTTGAAATGAAACAATGGCCAAAGAATTGCAACTCTGTTTTTGGGACCAAGTACTCCAATGCTGCTGGCTCTTTAGATCTAAAGCTCAAGTTTCCTTTAAGGTCATAGCCTGACACCGATGTCATAGGGTGACTCAGCGTTTGCAGAGATCAAATGGGGCTTTTGAGTAATGAATTGCCTGTCAGTCCTGGCTGGACGGCTTTTGATTGGCCAACTGAAACCTGAGCAGGCTGGAAACCGATAGGTGGGTGACTGAGAGTGGGCTGCAATCTTCAACATCTGCTATTGAGAGACCCCCCACTGCTCACCATTATCCAACCCTGTTCTTTTCTAAGCATTTGATTTTTCTCTTCACCACTGGGTTAAAAGGTAGCAGAACAGATTTTTCATAAATTATAGGTTGCCCATAGATTGTAGAATCCATCTAATTTGCCATTTTCCTTCACATCGATGAGTTAAAAGCTGTGGCAAGTCCTCAAACAGGACTGGTAATTTGACCAAACAGTTCCACTTCTTCTTTAAATGCTCCTTCATGAATTAATTTCAGTTGAAACACACTTCAAACAGTTGGATTTTGAGTACAGAGTAACCATTTTGCAAATAGTGGTAAATTATGCATGATTTGATTTATATTCATTACTCACTTACTTAGTTTTAAAAGCTTCCTGAAAAGAAATGTGCAAGAGTCGTGTACAAAGCCACTAATTTGGATAAAATTTGTTTGTAGTGTATGACAACTTGAATCAACTTAAGCATCCTGTTGTACCTGGATAGGTTTATGATGTTATGTCTGCTCCATCACCAAGACAATCAAGTTGCAGCTCTGCTGCATTGTCAGTCTCCATCCCTGCTTCATCTGCTGTTAAAGCATCTTCCATACCTCTAGACCCAATTAATCTACTGCCAGACTGGCTTGCCACACATCTTATATCCTCCATAAATAGGAGTTCATCCAAAATTAGTTATTAAAGATGTCAATGGCATACAGAAAGTGGAGTTGTGGTGGAACATCAGCTGTGAAACATTCGAACGGGGGAAAAGTCTCAATGGGCCAAATGGCCTACTCCCTCTCCAATTTCCTACTTTTTGTTGTAACTCTGCTGTCTGTCTCATACCACCAAGTCTTGTTCATCCATTACCCCCATGCTTGCTGGGCCCGTTTGGCATCGATTCAGCAAAACCTCAGTTTTAATATTCTTATTGCAGAATTCAAATTCATCCATGAATTTGCAATCCTCTATAAAGTCCTTGAAATCTACTTCTTCACCTATTCCAACATCTCTTGATGTGTGTCACTATCAAATTGCATTTGATAACACTCTTGTGAAGAACCTTACGTTGTTTCACTACATTAAAGGCATTGCATGAATGCAATTGATTGTTCTTGATGTTATGATGGGGATTCTTCCATAAATCTCACCTTCAGTCCCGACAGTATTCTTTCTCTTGGTCCAGAATGGTGAGGTCAGAATTCTTCTGTCAGTCAATGTCTGGGTTGGAAGCTGTACTTCCAATGCAGATCAGATAAAGGTTGCCCACTTACCCTTTCCAGGATTCGTTTTCCACGAGTACATCCGATGTAGGATCTATCAAGGGGCGGCACGGTGCCTCACAGCACCAGGGACCTGAGTGTGATTCTAGCCTTGGGTGACTGTCTGTGTGGAGTTTGCACATCCTCCCAGTGTCTGCGTGGGTTTCCTCTGGGTTCTCTGGTTTCCTCCCACAATCCAAAGATGTGCAGGTTAGATGAATTGGCCATGCTAAATTGCCCATAGTGTTAGGTGCATTGGGCAGGGGTAAATATAGAGTAGGGGAATGTGTCTGGATGGGTTATTCTTCGGAGGGTCGGTGTGGACTTATTGGGCCCAAGGACCTGTTTCCATACTGTAGGGAATCAAATCTAATCAGAAGAGACAAGGTCTGGCAAACCACACAGGCCAGACCTCTGCTTTACAGCAATAACTGCCGTATTCTCATAAGTGAATGCAGTTTAAAAGTCCCAAAACCTCTTTGACAGTGATTGAGAGAATGGAAAAAGTGAATTGGAGAGGAAGTAGAATGTGGTTGGGCACCAATTGTACAAGCTGGTAGAGTGATGGATAGGTGGGCTAAGCTGTAAGATGCCAGGTAGAAGAAGGGGTAGGAGTGGGTGAAGAGGATACGGTGCCAGGTGGGTGAGGCTTTAGTTTACCAAGTTCCAAGTGGGTGAGGGGGGATTAGGTGCCAGGTGGGTGAGGGGGCGTAAGGTCAGACAGATGAGAGGGTGCAGGCTGGTGAGAGACTATTGAGGATGATCAGCTGCAAAGGATGCTTGGAGAGGGGTTGAGAAAAGTGGTCGCATGTATGTGGCAGATGCACAGGATAGGGATATAGGGGATAAGTTATTGCAGGCTCCAATCATGAAGCGTGGTCAAGGGTAGAGTCAGTTTTGTAGCAAACCAGGAATGAGAGACAGGTTTTAATTTAGCTGATTATTCTTGGCTTTCGAAGTTAAGCGATTCAGAACCCAGCAAAATCTCCAACTCTAACGCAAGCTTTTTAAGAAGACCCCGGATGCCTGATAATTGGCTGTTGGAAGCTAAAACATCCTGGGCATTGGGACTGCAGAAAGGTTCCAGCATGCATTTTCCATGGTATGTCTGATTATTTGGAGGTTGGAAGGTCTCAACCTATGTTTCTCCACGTCCTTTAATAGATACATTAATAGGTTAACAAATCCGCTGAAAATAACACAAGGACATTTCTACAACTGTGCTGCTCCCCACATAGTAATAGGTACTGCTGTACCTGGAAAATCTCTAATGTTTGATCTAAATTTTTGTGGGAATATTCCATTTTTTTTGCTACGTTTCCTATCCATCCATTTAAATGTGTCACTTTAAAGGCTGGCCAACTAATATCTGAACAGCTGCTCTTATGTTTGTGTGATTACAGCTTGCAATTTCTGTAGCAAACAAATTAACCTTCCCCAACTGGTACAGAGAGTGAGAAAGTGCAAAGGGCAGGCATGTGCATTTTCAATAATGGTTGTGCAGATGTTGCTTGAGATGAGAGATTCAGCTGTTACCGATGGCCGAGATGTCACCAAAGACTTGTCACGAGAGTGAACGAGATGGATCTGCTGTGTGAAAAAAGATGTCAGGAGTGTGTTATTTCATCTTCAGGATTTGATCAGCACCATCTCAATTACATTTTACTTTGCATCTATCTATACTGAATACACTGCAATTCATGAAAGCTATTTGCATTTGAGATGTTGTTCATTAGTGTATTATGCCGACAACAGTTCCCAACCTTTCAGTGATTATGCAAACAAGATTTTAATGTTCTTCTCCTCACCACATGAATTATTGAATTCTGTTCAGCATTTTCCATCCATTTCAAAATGATGTTTCTAATGGAGAGGACATTAAGTATTTTTGTCTATAGTTTAAATGTCAGATGTGGTCTAATTGGCAGTGTGTTTGCAACTGAAATAAGAAAGTCCTCGATTCAAGTCTCACTACAAGGGCTTGAGTACAAAAGGCAAGGCCGGTACTCCTGTAGAGTACTGTGGACAAGATGATAAAACAGGGTCCCCTCAGTTTGCTCAGGCAGATGTTGAACACCCCATTGTATACCTTTGAAGAAATGCATTTGATTACCCCTAATATCTTGGCCATTATTTATCTCTCAATCAATGTCACAAAACAGCAGTTTATTTGATCAGTAACACATGGAGATTTGAGGGATTATTTTATATGAGCAAATTGTCCATGTTTCCTACATTATAGCAGTGTTACAAAAATATTTAATTGAATGTTAAGTGCTTAAAAACATGTAATGGTCTGGAAGATCAATAAATGTAAAATCTTTTGCTTTTATGACTTAGTTTTTTTTTCTTGGAACTACATTCTTTCGTTTAAAATAGCCCCTTGAAGAAAGATAGCATCTTCAAAACAGTTTCAGCAACTGCACACTAGCAGAATGGTATTCTTTTAACTCTGTGTGAAGTACATAAATGCAATCAATCACTAAGTGAGATGTCAGACAAGATACGTCACCTATTCGAAATAATTGATGTGTGTTTCCAGATCGCTCATCAACAGCATGATCTAACAAGCATCGCATAAATATTGACAGCACTTGTTAGATACCATTGGCCATCAACATGTTTTTATGTCTCTGTTAGGAAGCAAATTGTACATTTTCCATAACAAATACCATTTATGGAAGACTAATTTTCCAAGGGGACTGCAGAAGGTATTCTGCTTAGAGAAATAAGACAATGGGGAAAGCTTTAGGGAAACACAATGCAGGTGGAAAAATTAGATTCTCAAAAGAAGAAAAACATTTTCCACTTTCCCCCTCAGGTTTTAAAAAGGGAGTTCTGAACCTTGCTAATGACAGGCAACTATCTTATTTCCCTGCATTTGATTCTCAATATTAGCTAAATCATCTCATTTTTACATGGCACCCAATTTAAACCTCCTTTCCCAAGAAAGTGAACCCCACCAATTCCCGGACATGAAGATCAGAGTGGGCACTCGGCAGCAGTAATAGATCACCACTTACTTTTCTGGACCTTTAGATAACTCCATTTTCATCACAACATCCCAGCATTCCTCACGTCACTTTCCTCTTCCTCCCTTTGTCTATGTAAATTGCCACCACCAAATCACCACCACGTTTTGGTTGATTTTGGACTAACTCACTCATCCTTTCACAACTTCACTTGGAGCTCAAGGACTCTTATGCCTTGCCTGCTTTTTTGATGTCATGTGGACAGGGCACACATATCACATGAATCAACACAGGTTGCACCTTACTGCTCTTAGGAGAAAGTGAGGACTGCAGATGCTGGAGATCAGAGCTGAAAATGTGTTGCTGGAAAAGCGCAGCAGGTCAGGCAGCATCCAAGGAGCAGGAGAATCATGAGCCCTTCCTGAAGAAGGCCTCATGCCCGAAACATCGATTCTCCTGCTCCTTGAATGCTGCCTGACCCTACTACTCTTAGTTTGCTTTCTTAGCACTTTTCTTGCAAACAGAGAGGCAGGCAACTTGACCAGGTTTAGAGCATTGAATTGTCATATGGGCCTTGTACCACATCAATGCCACAACATGTGTTTCAAACAAATGGCCATGTCTGAAAGTGAAAGGGAACCACTCCTTATTGGAGTCAAGCATGACTACCGCCAATCATGGTATGTCACCACACTCAGTCAAAAAGCTCATCTGAATCCAGTCCTGACAGTTACCATGGTCAGTCTGGTGCTTGGTCTTACTGGAGGCCAGGGAGCTGTTTCCTTGTATTCCAAGGATTGGGTCAGCCAGGCTTGCAGGTCAAGTACAACCAGTCCAAGGGTTGCAGATATATTAGTCGGAATGCTTTAGAATGTTTGAAGTTGAGCTGTTCTCCAACACTGCTCAGTGGATGGCCCGTGGTCAGTACTGATGATTTGGGCAAAAATGGTCAGGGAGCTTATCAGGGGTTAATCTGCGGAGATCTGGAAAAGTGGTAAGTTCAAAACATTGGGGTTTAATGGACTGTGTCGGTGAGGGAACAGATATGGTGAAAATGGGCAATTGAAAATAGAAGGACAAGACCTCAGAGAGCATGATGGGTCAAGGAGCTCCAGGATCAGGAAGTTTTCACAAGTGGCCTTTGGCCTAAACGTGTGAGCAGTGCATGGCCAACAAGGAACTGGCGATTTGCAAAACATAGGTTTAGGGGTAAATTTAGGATATTAATGTTTAGATTACTTACAGTAGTGGAAACAGGCCCTTCGGCCCAACAAGTCCACACCGACCCGCCGAAGCGCAACCCACCCATACCCCTACATTTACCCCTTACCTAACACTACGGGCAATTTAGCATACCAATTCACCTGACCCGCACATCTTTGGACTGTGGGAGGAAACCGGAGCACCCGGAGGAAACCCACGCAGACACGGGGAGAACGTGCAAACTCCACACAGTCTGTCGCCTGAGTCAGGAATTGAACCCAGGTCCCAGGCGCTGTGAGGCAGCAGTGCTAACCACTGTGCCACTGTTTACATACAGGGGATGAACAGAAATGGTTGAAATGTCATCAAGGACATAGAAACAGCAACATAAAGGGAACATGAGGGGAATCATCCTGCGTTTCAAGCAGAGTCTGCAAGTCCCTCATGAGGATACAAAGCTGAAACTTTGCTTTCCATGCTCGCAACTCAACCGATTAATAAACACAAAGCTACGAACGTATGATATAGAAGGAGAAGCAGATCATTTGGCCTCTCGAGTCTATATATTTTGTAACTCTATTTTGTTAGTAGGGGAACAGATCTGGGTGGGTTACTCTTTGGAGGGTTGGTGTGGGTTTGTTGGGCCAAATGGCCTTTTCCACATTGTAGGAATTTTATGATTCTATGCTGAAGACAAGGAAAGTGACTGTTCACCCCAGTGACTCCATGTTGGCTCTCTGTAAAGCTTATAGTCAATTTTTCTCCTTGTCATAAGAGCTCAATGTACCAGATTTTAAAATAAGGTTAGGAACCTGATGCCTGGATGAATTCCAAGTCCCAACACCACCCTTCAAGTTGCTGTAAACTGAAGATAAAAGTATCCTAATTGGCTATTTTGTTCAGAATCAATGTAATTAAAGATCTCTCCCATCCCAGTTATACTCTCATTCATCCTCTTCCATCAAGCAGAACATATAAAAGTTTGAATATACGTATGGACAGATTCAAGAACAGCTTCTTCATCCTTTCTTTCAGACTTTTGAATGGACTTCTCAAAAGTATTGATTCTGATCTCTCTCTCTCTGCACTTTCTATGTGACTGTATTCTGCACTCTGTTCTGCTACCTTGAAGCACTTTGTATGGTAAAGTTTGCCTGCATAGCACGCAAACAACACTTTTCACTGTATCTCGGTACACGTGACAACAATTAATCAATCAGTCAGCTCCTGGTGCTGAGTATCTCTAGAGGTGGGAGCAGCTTCTGACAACATCAGCAAAAGTAAGCAGCAGGAAGAGATTAAAGCAGGCAGCTCCTCCAAAGGTCCTTCAATGTAGCAAAGGCCAGGCATAGGGGGCAAAGTTAAAGGTAGCATTTATATCAGTACTGGTTGGTACTTCACGTTTGATCCCAAAAGGAAAGATTACTTAGGCTTGCAGCAAACTTGAAAGCTATGCATGAACATGTTCAAGTCTATTTGGGCTCACCAGAAAGTAATATAAAAATTGTAAACTTGACAGACTGGTCTTTAGCAAATTCCTTCAGGAATTGAAGGGGTTGTTACTTGGGCAACAATGGTGTTACCTTGCTCCCACCAGCCCTTTGGAAGCTCAAAACTGTCCATTAGGTGATTTTTAATTCCATCCAGCCCTTGTCCCTACTCAGTGGCACTTTGAACATCAGGCCTTCTGACTCCAAGCAATTGTAGATAATGGGTTATCTCTCAAAAGGAAATAGATTTACAAGAAGAGTTACAGAAGGAGAGTATGGAGATTTCCAACATAACTTAAAAGGGTTCCGATAATATTTGAAAAAGAATAATAAAAGCCTACCAAAGATATTCTTTTTTTTGCAATGTAGTTGTCCATCTTAGCAACCATAAAAAATAGGACTGAGAAGGATGTGTACCTACTTGTACAAGATGAGTACTAGCTAGTCTCATTCCATAGTCTGGTCCAGTTGGCTGTCGGGCAAGAAGAAAATACTGTTGTTCTGAACTTGCACTTCCTGAGGTGTGGGTGTCTTTGTAGAATTAGCTGCAGAATGATGGAAACCAACAGGACAGCAGGAGCTTAAGGAAGAAAGGAGGTTATCAAAGACATTTCACAACTAAAACACATTAATTTATTCCTACATTCACACTGAAATAAATGTAATAAGCATTTGGCTTGCTTTTCACACGAAGACAAGCATGTTCAGTTTGCTACTAAACTGTGCTCAGGGTATGCGGAATTCATCAAGTAAGTATTCATCAGCATACTTGTGGGAACCCCAACTATGTTCAATAAGACAATCTATAACCTAGATTAATATCAGCAGCATCAATTAACGTCTAAGGTACAAGTTGCCATAGTTGAGCTTGTTTTGAACATAGAACATTGAACAAAGAACTGTACAGCCTTTGGCCCTCGATGTTGTGCAGAAAATGATACCAAATTAAACAAATCCATACTGCCCGCCCTTGGTCCATATCTCTCCATTCCTTGCATTGTCATGTTCTTATCTAAAAGTCTGTTAAACGACACTACCATATCTGCCTCCATCATCACTCTTGGCAGCGAATTCAACACTCCTATTACTCTCTGTGTAAAAAACTTGCCCCTGACATCTTACCCCCTCTTACCTTAAATGCATACCCCTAGTTTTAGACATTTCAATTCTGGGAAAAGATTCTGACCGCCAACCCTATCTATGCATCTCATCATTTTATAGACTTCAATCAAGTCTCCCCTCAACTGTTGCCACTCCAGGGAAACAACCCAAATTTTTCTAGTGTCTTCTTATAGTTCAAACTCTTATCTGGGCAGCATCTTGGTAAACCTCTTCTGTACCATTTCCAAAGCTTACATATCCTTACCATGATGTTGGCGATCAGAATTGAACACTGTACTCTACGTGTGGACTAACTAAAACCTTATAAAACTGCAACATGACTTCCTGACTCTTAAACTCAATTCCACGACCAATTAAGGCAAGCATGCCATATCCCTTCTTTATCACCCTATCTACTTGAATGGACACCATGGACAAGAAACCTAAGATCACTCTGTACATCAGTGCTGTTCAGGGTCTTGTCATTAACTGTATACATTTTCATAATATTTGATCTCTCCAAGTCCATTTGCCATTTCTCTGCCCATATATATATATCCCACAGTATTCTTTGACGACCACCTATGCTATCCACAACTCCACCAATATTTGTATTGTCTGCATACTTACTAATCCACCCATCTGCATTTTCATCCAAATCAAATATATATATATCAAAAACAGTAGAGGCCCCAGTATAGATCCTTGTGGAACACGACTAGTCATGGACTTCCAGCCTGAAAAACAGCCTTTCACCACTATCCTCTGCCTTCTATGAACAAGCTAATTTGGAATCCACATGGCCAAGTCACCATGGATCCCATGCATCTTAATCTTTTGAATGAGCCGACCATGAGGGATCTTATCAAAACCTTACTAAAATCCATGTAGACAACATGCACTACTGTACCATCATCGATCACCTTCATTACTACCTCAAAAAATTCAATCAAGTTAGTGAGCCATGACCTGCACTACAAAAAGCCATGTCCAATATCTATGGTTAAACCATTCTTTTCCAAATGCACATAAATCCTCTAAGAATTCTTTCCTATAGCTTCCCAACTACTGATATGATATTCACCAGTCTACAGTTTCCTGGATTATCCCTATTTCCCTTCCTGAATAGAGGACAACATTAACTACCTGCCAGTCCTCTAGCACCTCTCCAGTAGCTAACAAGGATACAAAGATTTTGGTCAAGATTCCAGCAATCTCCTTTCTTGCCTCTCTCAATAAACTGGGGTAGATACCATCAGGCTCTGGGGACTTATCCACCTTAATGCTCTTCAAGAGATCCAACACCACTTCTTTCTTGATCTCAAAATCCCTAGCTTATTAGCATGCTCCACATTAATTTCAATATCCTTCATGTCCTTTTCCTGAGTGAATACTGATGCAAACTACCTACTTAGGAACTCTCCCACATCCTCTACCTCCAAACACAAGTTCCCTCCTTTATGCTTCAGTGCTCCTACCTTCTCCATAGTTATCCTTTTGTTTTTAATGTATGTTTAAAAAGTTGTTGTTTATTCTATGTTCAAAAAGTAAAATAAATATTTTGATACTGTGTTGCACTGCCTGTTATTAATATTTGAGACTGTTAAGCAAACCTATAGGTCACATTACAACAGACACCCATTTCTGACAATTGTCTTACCATGTGACTGGCTGTACCTGCTGCACATTTTCAGGAAGAGGTTGGTCACGTGTCTCAGGTAGGAGTAAACAGAAACTTCCAGCCAATAAGATAAAACTGCCCATAAGCAGGAAAGGCAACAACCTGTCATACGTTCCTGAAAGACATAGGAAAGAGATTTACAAATAGCCAAAAGTGGAATTTCAGTTGCAAAGTAGCAAATGAGTTTCATAAATATGTTAATAATGCAAATTTTGTTCTCAAATTCATGTCTCGTTATGACTTAGAATCATAAATTCCTCACCGTGTGGAAACAGGCCATTTGGTCCATCAAGACCACATCAACCCTCCAACCAGCATCTCACCCAATCCCTGCATATCCTATGGCTAATCCATCTAGCCTGCATATCACTAGACATTATGGACAATTTAGCTCCACCACTCCACCTTACCTGCACATCTTTGGACTACGTGAGGAAACCCACATAGACACAGGGAAAATGTGCAAACTCCACACACACAGTCACCCGAGGCTGGAAACGAGCGTAGATCCCTGGCGCTGTGAGGCAGCAATGCTAACCACTGAGCCATCATGCCACTCTAGAACATGACTTGGTAACATTAAATACCAAAGATGAAAATGTGTTGCTGGAAAAGCGCAGCAGGTCAGGCAGCATTCAAGGAGCAGGAGAATCGATGTTTCGGGCACGAGCCCTTCTTCAGGAAGTTTTGGCATTTGCTAAAACTTCCTGAAGAAGGGCTCGTGCCTGAAACGTCGATTCTCTTGCTTCTTGGATGCTGCCTGACCTGCTGCGCTTTTCCAGCAACACATTTTCAGCTCTGATCTCCAGCAACTGCAGTCCTCACTTTCTCCTAGAACATTAAAAACCAACTCAGGGTGGTCATGAAGAGACTTGGTTCTGGCAAATTGCTGTATATTGGAACTTTGAGCAAATCACATAAAATGGGATCAGAAGATAGAATAGACATGAATAATAATCAAGATAAGTCCTTAGTGTAGAGAACCCACTACCACCACTACCTCTTCCAGAAGGTAAATTAGTAAAAATAACTTAAAAATACTAAAACTAAAAAAAGGCAAGAAAAAAAAAGAGAAAAGAAGGATTAAGAAAAGGAAGAAAAGCAGATAGAATGGGCAAGTCTATTGCACTACCATCTTGCAATTTGCAAGACTTGGTACACCTTGAGAGGACAGATCCAGAAAGAGGAAATGGAACTGTTACTCTGCTGAAAGCATTTCCTCTCCAGGTCTCCTCCACAGTCTCCCTCATTCTCTGGGACCCATGGTCATGGTCTGTCCTGATACAAGGGCCTTCAAAACCCAAATGCCATCCAACAGTATCTCAGTCAAAGCAAGGATACCAGTAGCCTGCTCATTGCCTCTTGCACTGCTGAGGTCTTTGGATTGGAACACAGGAATAATCAGAAAAGGAAAGAAAGGACTTGTTTCTTTCCATATTTATACACCATTAAACATTATTTGCAAGTTCCTTGTTCCCATCTCTCCAATATTTTTGCCCACCATCCAACATGTCCCACCCCCAGTGGGCCTACCTATCAGATAAACTCTGGGCCTCCACTGCTGTTTCTTGTCTGGGATCTACCTCTGTCCCATCCACTTCTGGTCGGCAGGTTGGAGGCTGGTAGAACACAGCTGAAAATGTGTTGCTGGAAAAGCGCAGCAGGTCAGGCAGCATCCAAGGACCAGGAGAATCGACGTTTCGGGCATGAGCCCTTCTTCAGGAAACAAGGTTTGAAGAAGGGCTCATGCCCAAAACGTTGATTCTCTTCTCCTTGGATGCTGCCTGACCTGCAGCGCTTTTCCAGCAACACATTTTCAGCTCCGATCTCCAGCATCTGCAGTGCTCACTTACTGCTGGAAGAACACAGCATCGAGAGCTGTAGAAGTCGATGTTTTGGATGTAACCTTTCTTCAGGACTCATGAAGAAGGGTTATACCTGAAACATCAACTTCTCCACCTCCTAATGCTGCCTGGCTTGCTGTGTTCTTCCAACCTCCTGCCAGTCTATTTTGGATTCCAACATCTTTTTGTCTCAGTCCTCTCCAGGTGCAGGGCAGGAACTGAAGAGCTGTGGGAAATCAGCTCAACCAGCAGCCAAGTGGCAGGACATGTTGCTCCGAAGGGCTGGAAACTATTGCCTGATGACCTTAACGTTTTCAAAGTGACTTCCAGGGCCATTTCAGGCGGGCTCACCGCCCTGCCCCTCTGCCCCCGGCCAGCAGTGGAGTGTTAAATGCCAGCCAATGTGTTTTATAAATGTATCAAGAGCTTACATGTCAGGAACTGTCTCCTTTATCTTGCCACTGTTCAGCTAAATCTACTGGGTGTGGGGACTTGCATGTACTAAAACTCAAGCTGCCCATAGGCATTGCTACAGCCACTTCCTGGCAACAAGTGTTCAACTCTTTGGAGAAATCTAAATGAAGGGCAAAAGGATTTTTAAAAATTATTTGCTGTGATTTGATAGCTTTCCTTTCATGTCTTTTCCTTTCTTGGTAGCTTCCACTGAACACATCTGCATGATCAATTCTTATATATATATAATTATTATCCTTATTTTTGTTTACCGAGCATCTTATCTTACAACTTCATCTTTGTACCTCTTACTTTATAAATAGTGCTTAGCGGTTGATTTTAAGTACAATATTAATGTCAGTCCAAAGCAAGAAATGTGGTTTGATGTAAAATGTTGAAAAATGACCTGCAGTGTGGCATGACAATTATAATACACGTGATGTGACAGATCATACACATGTCAATTTCAATGTAATTTTTGTATGTCCAATAGGTTTATATGAAATAAAAGTGAATAGGTGGCTGAGAATTTCCTCAGAATGTTTGGTGACCAAACATAAAGGTATTGTGGTTAATCAGGAGCAGTTCGTAGGGTGTTCCCAGCAAAATACTCCAAGTTCTATTGCTAGTACCTTCCTGATGTGCTCAACATTTTGTCAAATTTTCAAACTGTCCACATTTTTAGCTCTTTAAGAAATGCAGTCAATAATTTTTCAACCCTTCACTTACCAAGATAAACAAAATATGGGGAGATTATGCTGCCAACTCGGGATCCCATGGAACATATTCCAATCCCCATGTTCCTCACCACAGTTGGATATAACTCAGCAGAGAAAACATAGACAATGGCGAAGGATATGGTGATACCTGCCTTTCCGATCATCACCAAGACCGTTGTCAGAATATGAAGAGCTGTAAAAACCAACGATAGCAACATTGAACAGGTGCAGAAAGGCATTGCAGAATTCCTGTTGCAGGATGTGTCTTTTTCGGAGATATGGGACCAATTTTGCTGTTAATTTAGTACATTACTGTCAATCCAATTGTGACTCATTGCACAGGGAACAAAAACATATCTCTTCCTTACTTGTCTATCATCTGTTCATATGCACACAGTGCTAATTGGCACGTGAAGATGCCATGGGTGTAAAACCAAAGCTTTGTCTCCACTTTAATAGATAGACAAACAAAAAAAAACAAGTGTACGAAACTAAGCAAATCACAACCATGTAGACAGGAAAAATAAACCTACAGCCCTTCACCACCCCCTTCTCCTGGAATAATGAGCTTAAAACTCTGGTAATAACTCAACCTGAGAATATGAGGTGTATATTTGACTGTTCTGGCTTCAACCCCATGAAGTCTGGCTGGGTTTAACTCAGGGTCTCATCTGCGTGGTTCTGGTCTGTCTCTCGTCCAAAGTCAGCAGAAGATGGCAATCCATTGGTGGGTGGGTAGCACAACATCTTAAGTAAGAGATCACCTCAGAGAACTAAAGGATCAGTCTCCAGTACTCAGGTAAATCGGAAGGTGCCGTAGTAGTGGACTCAAGGTAAGTAGAGGCTGGCACCTAGGGCAGGGAAGACCTAACCGTTCCAGCTGCAGCGTGGAGATGTTCTCCTGCTCGGTCTGGTCCTCTTAAAGAAAGCGAAACAAAATTAAAGTTAAAAGATGTGCTACTCTGGACTTTTTCTGATCTGTCTCCTCTTTCTGCTTGAATGATTGGGCAGGAATGTCACCAAGACTCCCCTGCTTTGGCCTCTGTTTAAAATAGTAGATAGGCCCCAGAGCTGTACAATTGAAGACAATCCTGCAGATTTCTAGTGAATCACTATCCCACCTGCTGAGAAGGGTACATTAAAATCAAACAGAGAGTAATTAGATGACAACTATATTGTCCCATTGATTTGAATTTTTCTGATTTCCAATGAGCAGACAGTATTAAATTTTGACAAGTGCATCTTGCTCCTGGCAGCTTTTAGGCCCTTAAGGATCCACAAACAGACCCAGCACAAACCACAAATTTCAAAGATTTTTCAGACATTCCGGCTTTTTACTCTCTTCATTCTTTCAGGGAAAGTGGGCACCACAGACATCATTTGCTGTTCGTCCCTTATTGCCCTTGCACCAATATTACTCTAAATGACTATTTCAGAAAGGAGTCCAGTACATTTCTGTGTGTCTGGAATTACATGTAAGCCCGACTACATAAGGATGGCAGATTGCCTTCCAGCTGGGTTTTTAATGAAAATCAGATGATAGCTTCATCATCATCATACCTCAAACTAGTTCTTAATTCCAGATTTTTTTTAGTGGGATTCAAAATTTCACTGCTGCTGTGGTGGGATTTGAACCCATGCTCCCAGAGCATTAACCTGAGCATCTGGATTATTACTGCAGCCTCATAGTACCCTGTCCATCTCCCCCTTGCGCCTTGCCATAAGGACTGGGGTTTGTGGTCAGGAATATCTGTCACTCAAATGTTGAAACTGGGACAGCACTGACAACAGATCTTGGCGTGATTATAGGAGGCCAGAACCTGCCAAGTTAACCTTGGAGGGCCAGGTACTTGGCTTCTTTCACTATACCCTTGTGTCATGAGTCTGGGAATTGTCCGGGATATTCCATCTGTCAAAATGGAAAGGAAATTCTCCATTCTTTTTACCCGTTAAAATATATCAAAGGATCGATTTATAAGGATGTTACCAGGACCACAGAGTTTCGGTTATAAGGAGAGGCTGGATAGGCTGAGACTGGTTTCCCTGAAGCAAAAGAGGCTGAGGGGTGACCTTGTAGAGGTTTATAAAATCATGAGGGGCATTGATGAGGTGAACAGCAAAGGTCTTTTCCTTAAGATGGGGATTTCAATATTAGTGGACATAGGTTTAAGGTGAGACAGGAAAGATTTAAAAGGGACCAGAGGGTCAACGTTTTCACACAGAGGGCAGGGCATATATGGACCGAACTGCCAGATAAAATGGTAGGATGAATACAATTCAAACATTTAAAAGACATTTGGACAGGTATATGGATAGAAAAAGTTTAAAGGGATATGGACATTCATAAATCAGGGACTCCCACAAATGCTGTAATAGAGAAATGTTAAAGATCGAGCAGTTTATATTTTGATACTTGTCAACATGCCCATAGTGGACTGGGGACTGACCTCTAGATTTTTCTGAACAAAAATATCGGGAACCCAATGAGTAGTGCACTTGGGATTGTACCATGAAGAGAGCTCTTATTTCAACTTTAATTTTCTCAAATTTAAAAAATCTGACCTTTTAAAAAAGCGAATAAAAACATTCTCAGGAAAAAGAGTGAAGCAGAGAACCATCAGCCTTTTAAAAAAATGAAGTGGCAGAATGCTGTAAAGCTCTTACATGGAGGAATAAATTGAATGAAGAGCAGAATCACACCACCAAGGATCAACATGGAAGCAGTTGCTAGTCGTCTCGGTGCATGGTTCACCATCCACCATGCAGCTGTGTATGCAGCAATTTCACTGATTGCAGAAATAAAACAGTTGAGGTAAGGGTCACCATGCATGTTGGGAGTTCCCAGGGTTAAAACAAAGTATCCAATGGAGGTAATCATCCTACAATGAAATAGAAAAGACATATAAGTATTTCCTCCTTGCATAACAGATTGTCTAGAAACTGTCACCATGCCGTTGTTCAGATGACAACTCTCAATGGTACAATATTTGTAATGTTATAGAGATTAATATTTCACAGCACTTCACCCTGGAGAAGGTTCAATATTGGAAAGGGCACTAAAGGTACAGCCAAAGGGGCTAATTTGCTTTTAGAAGTTGGGTCCAAATGTCTGAAGCTGGAGAATTGTCAATCAGAATGCCAAACTGTAGGCCATGATGGTTAAAAACTGTGCCATCAATGGTGGAAGAGGACAAGGATTGTATGATAATCTTCAGGTAGCAGAGTAGATCAGCATAGAACAGAAGAGATATTTTATCCTACTCCTGACTTTGATTTCATTGGCATGGCTTACAATATATTAAAATAACCAGAATGAAGTGTTAAATGGGAACTTAGGGCTGAAGAAGGTTGTAGATCTAAGTTAAGTACTGCCCTAAAATAAAATTATACAAGAATCTTTCACAACCTTAATACAGTTCAAAGTATTCGGCCAATTAAACAATTCTGTTTTGTGGGAAATATGGGGCATAATTCATTCAGATCAAGGTTTCACAGCCATTAACGGGAATGAAAGGTGCTGGCACCTGTATTAGGTGAGTGAAGGAATAAATCAATGGGGTTTATGTCAAGACAGGATTGTGAAACATTGATTCACCACTGGGAATTTTGTCAGCTTCCAACCTGAAAGTGACAATGATGTGGATAAAGATTTTGATGAGTAGCAGGGAGGGAATAGGTGCAGACATAGGAGTTGTTTGCTCGGTGAAGTTGGGCATGATCTGCATAACGAAAAGGAAGGTTTCCTTTGCAGTCTTTTGTTACGAATGTAAGTGTAGTTGATTTATGCAAAACATACACAAATGTCAGATTGGGGCAGAAAAAATTTAATACCAGACTCAACATTTAAGTTAAAGTTAGCTCCAGTGCTATGGAACAAAAGATAACTGAAATTGATCTAAATAAATTAATCAGTAATTGAATGGCTTTACAGATAGGTTAAGTGGATGTAAAAGGTCTGGAATGACTGAAAAGGCAATGAAATGCTGTGTTAATATTAACAGCAAATAAATTGGACAATAACACAACAAAGTGGATGAATTCAACTTCTGTGTGTTTTGATGTATGTATTACATTTTCATTTCATTTTTTTTCAGAGCTTGAACCATATTAGCTGAAAACCTGCACTATGATTACCAGCTATAGAGGATGTAGTCAGTCAAAATAGTTAAAATTCTCAAACTTCTAGCACGTTCTGCTCAGATGGTTTCAAATTGTTTGAAGAAGTAGAAGACACTTTTCAGAATCTTTATTCAGATAAAGCTTATGTAGTTTGTTTTAACAATAGAAAGGGTAAGGTTTCTGTGTGGGGCTTCTCAAAATCTCCAACTACAACATCAGACATGCCAAGGAATGGCATAATCTGCCAATCGCAACATCTCTCTGGTACTTCTGCTGATGTTCTGTTGAAGACATAGCAAAAGGTTGTCCAAACTTCCTTGCAAGTTCCTGGTTGGCTGCATATGTGACAGAGATAGTGAGAAGCAGGGAATGAATGTGGTGACTGGGGGGTGGGCCAAGTAAGAAGCCCACATTATGTTATGAGGCCATCCAATTTTAATTTATAAGCCTCATTTCAATTTGTTTGACAGATTGTGCACTTGATCACAACTGGAAAATCCAGATTTGTTATCTAACTACTGATGGCCCATATGGCCTATTTTTGAACATCTTAAAGCAGGTTGAAGTTTATGACAAATTTTGCATTGATAATGCTGTAAGATGGCTACAAACCAGGAATTATAGTCCTGCATTTCTTCAGTCAAACTACTAGTATATACAGCAAGAAAAAACAGTTCAGATTTTTGGGAAATACCACTTGTCACACCCTGCTGGTCAGATACATTTCCTTTAGACCCCATTGATTGTCTTCTAACCTACTAATCCATGTAACAGGGTTACTTCCAGTTCTGCACACTTTTTATAATGATACAGAACTACATCAAATTCTTCAGGGAGTCCATTCTGACACCCATCTATCATGTTAGTGACCTCCTCAAGAACATCCATTGAGATTAGTCAGACATGACCTATCCATCATAAATCCATGCTGACTTTCATTTGTCAGCTTATATTTGTTCAAATGGCTTTTTACTCCATTGCTGATGATAGATGACCCCTATTCATCTGCTGTGTCCTTTTGCTCCTCATCTCATGAGGATTGCTGCAAATGCTTCTGAGCTTCCTTGGAAACAGTCTCTCTGTATGGCAAATATTGTACAGCATGCAGCACAGCATGGTGTTGTGGGAGACAGTCTGTGGGACACATTGTAGACAGGCTTCAGGCTCCTACATCTCTGATTTGGCAGCTCCTCACGTAAGCTCATCCTGCTGTACTACTCAAATTTGGGGGGGGTGGGGCAGGTGTGGTGGGTGGAATTCTAGAATATTGACCCAGCGACAGTGAACAAATGGCAATATAGTTCCAAGCCAGGATGTTGAATGGCTTGGAGGGGAACTTGCAGGTGGTAGTGTTTCCACCTGCTGCCTTTGTCCTTCCACACGGAAGTAGTCATGGCTTTGGAAGGTACTGTCTGAGGATCTTTGTTAAATTTCTGCAGTGCATCTTGTAAATAATAAACACTGCTCCAGTGGTGGAGAGAGTGGATGCTTGTGGCTGTGGTGCCAATCAAGTGGCTGCTTTGTCCTGGATGGTGTCAAGCTTCTTGAGTATTATTGGAGCTGCACCCATCCAGACAAGTGGGGAGTATTCCATCACATTTCTGACTTGTGCCTTGTAGATGGTGGACAGGCTCTGGAAGTCAGGAGGTGAGATACTCACCCGAATATTTCTAGCCTCTGACCTGCATTGTTATGGAGCAAGTGCAGTTGTATTTCAGGTCAATAGTAACCCCTAGTATGTTGGAAATATGGGAATTCAGTGATGGTGACACAACGGAATGTCAAGAGGTGGTGGTTAGATTGTCTCTTATTGGTGATGGTCATAGCTTGGCATTTGTGTGACGTGAATGTTAGTTTGCTATTTGTCAGCACAAGCTTGGATATTGTCCATACCTTGTTGCATTTGGACATGGGTTGCTTTGGTATCTGAGGGGTTGTGAATGGTGCTGAACATTGTACAATCATTGGCAAGCATTCCCATTTCTGACCTTATGATGGAGAAAAGGTCATTGATGAAGCAGCTGGAGATGATTGGACATAGGATTTTACCCTGAGGAACTCCTGCAGAAGATGTCTTGGAGCTGAGATGATTGACCCCCAACAATCATCTTCCTATGTGCCAGGTATGACTCCAACCAGCAGAGAGTTTGCCCCCGGTACCCATTGATTCCAGTTTTGCTATGACTTCTTGATGACACACTCGGTTGAATGTGGCCTTGATGTCAAGGTCTATCACTCTTATTTCACCTCTGGAATTCAATTCTCTTGTCCATGTTTGAACCAAGGCTTTAATAAAGTCTTGTTTCTATCATTCAAGACTAGGTGGGTATGAGTGAGAGTAGTAGTTATTTATTTTCTCAAATCCTGCTGGCTGGTATTCTGATGTTATCACATATAGTCACTAACAGCTTGTATGAAAGAGAATCCAGCCAATGCTGCAAATCACCAAAGCCATCTCCTGTTATCTGTTGGTGCCAATGGGGAGAGTGATGCACTGTTAGACCGGGCAAACCTTCTTAATACAGTTGTGCACTACAGCCTGGGTGATGGTGGGAGACGTCCTCTGGAGAGATTGGGAGGAACCGTTGACATAGAAGTTAAGAGCAGCCGGAGGATGTTCAGCATCTGATGGACTGCACTTCGGATAAGTCCAAGAAAATAACTGTTGCCCTATGTACCCTCGGTGGTGGGTATGGCCTCCAATGAGCAGCGCCCCTCACCTGCTGTCTTTGGCCCAACTTCTGCACATGCTGGTTGCTGAGGCTAGTTGGTGCTATTCCTCTTCTTCCAACTGATCGTCCATCCAAATGAACCTAGCAACAACAGCACCCATGATAAGCAGATAGACCTTACTGAGCATTATCAAGGCAATAAATGTTAGAAGCAAGTAATCTAGAAGCTGTAAATTCTCCTGGCAATCGAAATAGCACTCACATCCTTATGATACAATTGCCTACAGATTAGCTAGCCTTTGAGCAGGGTTTCAATGGCAACAATTCCTAGTCCTGCCACATTTTACTAGTCAATTGGGTATTGAGTAAGACTTTATTTTGAATTAAAATTGTGTTGAGATGGCACCCAATTCTGGAGGACATGCTTGCCAACTGGAAACACTATATTTAAACCAGCAGCTGGTAGGAACTTAACAATAATTAAGATACATTAAACTGCCTACTTGTAAATCCTTATAGAACAGTGGGGTGAAAGTTACTGCTGGAGACTAAACAGGCAGATATAACATATATCATTTCATAGAAGCAAAGGGGCTTTTGTTTCCCTGTGAAACAGTTGAAAGCCCTGCATTGCCTGTAACTCATCACTCCAATGGGGCAGTAGGGTGACAAGACCATCCAATAGTATTGCTGCTCCAGCTGTAATCGGGAAGGAGTCAGAAGAACAATGTAGAATAAGAAAGTTTGAAAGATTTAGAATATAAGTGACAACAGCCATTGTGATGATGTCAGAGATAACATGGCAAGAACTTATTGCCAAGCTATGAATGGTGACAGCCAACTCTCAAGTATCTTGTGTAGATAATATTTGGCAATAAAATGGTTACTGTTTAAATACAGAGCTTCAGCAACTTTAGATCAGACTAATTATTAAGGGGACCAGCTTTAGGTCCAAATCTTACATCGGTATCCTCATCTGTCCTTCTTTCACCAAATTAAATACCCCAGCCACCAAACTTGCTGGAGGGAGGGCATTAAATTCTGCCCAATGGCATGACTGTTGGACATTTTTCATTTGTCTTAATCTTTAGAAATATTATTAAGAAAGGAAAAGGGACAGGACAAGACATGAAGAATGGCTATTTGCCTTTAGTAATATGTGCTTTATAGAGGAAAATCATTGGGAACATCACACACCTAATGTTGACCTCAGCCATTGTGCTCCCCAACATTGCCCAGTCCTCATCCCCAAAAGTATAGCCAATTATCAAAATGGTGTGATATAACTAATTCATTTTCAGTTTCAATACATTGATGATGGGGAAAATATGAAATTGGAGTGGAACTTGAACCTGAAGAGTTTCCAAGGCATTTTCACTATCCAACAAATGGTGCTCCAAATATCAGCCAACCCTCACCACTAAAATCTGGCAACATTCTATAAGTGTTCAAAGGCTTTCATAAGGATTCTGCATAAAGCGTGTATTGAGAGCATTAGAAGCTTCTACTTTTGATTTTAGGAAGATCCAATCAGAAATACAAAAGGCAGTAGTCGGATCCAAAGAGATTGTTAATTGGCATTAGATGTCACCTCTGTTCCATAAGGAGTAGATAAAAGGCTGTGGGCTGCAATGCCAACCGATGTCTCAGGGATTGAAGGATGCTGCTCCATTTTCTGTTGTCTCCATGGGTTCTGATCTTTGGTGTCTGCTTAGACTGCCTGCTCTTATTAATGAAAAATAACACCAGAACTTGGGTAAGATACACAGAAAACAACAAGCAGAGACTCTGTGCTACTACCATAACACCACCAACTAAAGCATTTTTGGTGCAATAATTTTACAACAGCAAGCTGGCTGGCATTTTCCTAGATAGCCAATGGAAATTTGTTCACTTCAGAGACAACATGATTGATGTGATGAGTAAATACAGAGGCTCAGTGTGCCACCACCTTCTGGACATTATATATTCACCTGATATCGAGAAGACACTAATTTCCCCACACACGTGGCCAATGATGTCCTCCAGCACATCTCCTCCACTTCACATACTCCACCCTCAACCACCACCCCTCCCAACACAACAAGGTCAGAACTCCCTGATCCTCACTCTCCACCCCACCAACCTCCATATACATCGCATCATCCTCCACCACTTCCACCACCTACAAATGGATCACAACACCAGAGACATATTTTCCTCCCCTCCAACAGCATTCCAGAGAGACCATTCCTTCCGCGACTCCCTCATCAGATCCACACCTGCCTCCAGCCCACACCTCACACCTCACACCCGGCACCATCCACTGTCACCGCATGAAGTACAAAACCTGTGCCCACACCTCTCCTCACCTCCATCCAAGGCCCAAAGGATCCTTTCACATCCATCAGAAATGTATCTGTACCTTCACCAATGTCATCTACTGTATCCGTTGCATCTGATGTGATCTCCTTTACATCAGAGAGACAGGATGTCAATTTGCAGATCATTTCAGAGAACATCTCTGGGAAAATCACACCAACCAAACCCACTGCCCTTGGCTGAACACTTTAACTCCCCCTTCCACTCTGTCGAGGACATGCAGGTTCAGGGCCTCCTCCATCACCAAGCCCTTACTTCCTGACGCCTGGAGGAAGAACACCTCATATTCCACCTTGGGACCATGGGGGATCAATGTGTGTTTCACCACTTTCCTCACTTCTCTTCCCCCCACATTATCCCAGTCTCAAACTTCCAACTTGGCTCCACTCTCTTGACTTGTCAATCACCTTTCCTGTCTATCTGTTCCACCCTTCTCTTCGACCTATCACCTTCTCCCCCATCTTCATCTACCTATCACATTCTCAGCTACCTTTCCCCCTCAACCCCTCCCATTTATCTCTCAGCCCCCCGGCCCACAAGCCTCATTCCTGATGAAGTGCTTATGCCCGAATTGTCAATTCTCCTGCGCCTTGGATGCTGCCTGACATGCTGTGCTTTTCCAGCACCACACTCTCAACATTGCAATATGGAGTAAAGCCACCCTGACTTATCTCAGTGTCCAGTATGTCTCCAGCAACTCAGGAGTTGAAGGGTTATGAGTTGGGGTAGCAGTGCTGCTGCATTCCCAGCACTGGCCATTACTCCTGATGGCACTCCTGGCACCTAAAAGCTGATACCATGCCATCTTGGGTGGCACTGCTGCCTCACAGCGCCACAGACCTTTGTTCACTTCCAGCCTTGGGCAACTGTCTGTGTGGAGTTGGCACATTCTCCCCGGCTCTGGATTGATTTCCTCTGGGTGCTCCAGTTTCCTCCCACAGTCCAAAGATGTGCAGATTCAGTGGATTAGCCATGCTACATTGCCCATAGTGTCCAGTGATGTGTAGGTTAGGAGTATTGGTCAGGTGTAAATATAAGATGAGAGGTTAGGGGGGTGGGTTACTTTTGGGGGGTCAGTGTGGACTTGTTAGGCTGAAGGGCCTGTTTCCACACTGTAAGGTTCTTTGATTCTCATCTGATTGGCCAACAGCTTTGGAAGATAGGACACCTTTCCACATGGAGGTGTGGGGTGGCGGGGGGAGCACAAATTCAAGTAATTAGCAACTTGATCACTGTGAAACCTGATTGGGGCTTCCCACTCTTGGAGGCAGATTCACTGCTCAATTTTCAGCTGTGATGGGTCAGGGACCTCTCTAAAGCAGTCTGACCACAGAATAGTTACAATAGGCCGTTCAGCCCATCATGTCCAAGCCGGATCTCCAGGATCACAATTCACTTTTTCCCACAACTCTGCCCTGACTCATAACATTGCAAAGGCAGATAATTATCCAATTCCCTGTTGAAAGCTGAGACTGAATCTACCTCCATTGCATTGTGAGACAGAACATTCCAGAGTGTTCGCATGTCCAGTGCAAAACAGGTTTTCTTTACGTCACCATTATTTCTTTGCCAGTCACCTTAAATGGTTCATCTCCACTAACAGGAACTGCCTCATCTTTTCCACTCTGTTCAGATCCCTCACAATATTACAAATCTCTCTCTCCTTCTCTCCTTCCCCTCTCCAAAGAGAAACTTCAGCCTCTTAATGTTATTCATATAACAGAAATTTCTCATCTCTGAAGCCATGCTTTTAAATCATGTCTGCACCCTCTTTGCTTTGTTATTGGTTTTCCTAAAGTGTATTGCTCAGCATTAGGCACAATAATCCAGTTGAGGCCAAGTGAATGGTTTATAATGATATACCCCAACAACTGCCTTATTTTGGACTGTATGATTTGAATTTTTCACAAGTCCATGGAGGTTCTTTGGCTGAGGCAAAACGGCATTAGTTGGGAGCAGAGTTGGAAAACTTGCCAGATAAATCCAGAATTGCCATTCCTGAACTGAATAGTCAATGTGGTCATTAGGGTGGGGGGAGGTGGGAGTGGGGTGGGATAGAGGCAGGGATATGATTCAGGGAGTCAACTGCACTTGTCAAAGTGCGTCAACCTTCAAACCAACCCAATTTTCATTGATAGCTCTAAACATGACTCGTGATCTTTACAACTTTGAAAGTAACTCTAAACTTATTGGAGTTTTTTAAAGAGGTGGGGTATCCTTTTGGGGGCATCCACAGACTACCTTTGGGAAAGATAAGGTGCCTTTTGAGAGAAGTGTGCTATTTTTTGCAATGATTAAAAGTAGACATCGTTATGTATAAATGTGGGAAACACTCATAAGCAATCATTATTTCTAAGGAGCTGTCAGGCTGTTAAAGCATTTAAATATCCTGCCCTTTAAGAAAAAGACTCTACCATTTGAAATAGTGAGCACTTCTTTCTGTAATATCTGTTGACATAATCCTGCATTTATTGATGGCACAACCTATCATTATCACAACCAGTGTCTATAAATTCACAATTTAATTGGCAGCTCCAAGTGGTTATAAAACCTCTGATGTGGGCTTCAAATACAAATACATCCTATAAAAGGGTTTGGGTTATTGAAGTAATTTAAATGTAGAGATTTATTTAATATTCAGAGAATTTTGACGATCAGAAAGTCATCAATAGACTGTTCCAAATTTATTTTATTCCTTCTCAAATTGGGTTCTGAGATCGACCCATGGTGAATAATGGGTGTGTTGACATGGAGGATATAAGGGAAAATGATGGTGGATGGGGAACATACCTGCCCATCAAGGCAGACCTTTCACATAGCCAGAGAAAGTGAGGACTGGAGGTGCTAGAGATCAGAGCCTAGAGTGTGGTGCTGGTCATTCTTAATGAAGGGCTTATGTCTGAAACATCAATTCTCCTGCCCTTCGGATGCTGCCTGACATTTCACATAGCCTACCTTCACATCCCACTGTCCCAGTGACTGCTTTTCTGGGGATGATAGTGCTGTCTCCTATTAACATCTGCCCCATCCCTCAATGGAAATTAGACCATCTTTGTGCCAAATTGGGTGAACTCAGCTGGCAAGTTTTCCAACTCTGCTCCCAACTAATGCAGGAGCAAATTTTCAGGCCTATGCCTCTATTTTGAAATTCCAGAATCTTGTATGCTTTGCCAACTGTTTTCTTAATCTTTCCTGCCACTTTCAAAAGCTTGTGCACACCAATGCATAAGTTGTGCTCCTGCAGCTCCTTCAGAACTGAATTAGATTAGATTTCCTGTAGTGTGGAAACAGGCCCTTCGGCTCGTAAAGTCCACATCGATTCGCATGGAGAGTTCATCCACCCAGTCCCATTTCCCTCTGACTAATGCACCTAACACCTTTGGCAATTTAGTATGGCCAATTTACCTGACCTGCACATCTTTGGACAGTGGGAGGAAACCGGAGCACTCAGAGGAAACCCACGCAAACACGGGGAGAATGTGCAAACTCCACACAGACAGTCGCCAGAGGCTGGAATCGAACCTGGGTCTTTGGTCCTGTGAGGCAGCAGTGCTAACCACTGTGCCACCATGCTGCCCCTAAAGGTATAGCCAGGCAAGGGATCAACAAAGAAAAAGCTACATATATGGAAGAATTAATAGTACTTGAACCACTGACCACTTACAGTCAAGGGATAACTTGACATGAACAAAGCAAACAAAGCTGAGTCCAGGAAGCAAACTTAATCAGTGATTGGGAATGACGGGGAGAATCATTTCTCAAACATTAATGATTCAGTGGTGTATGTTAAGTTTAAAACAAGACAGGTGGTCACATAACAAAGGAGGGAGGCAGGAAGAGGGTGCATCACCCTAACTGTATCAGTATGGCAGGAAAAAGGGGGAAAAGCTGATCCACCAAAAAAGATGGAGGTGAGAAAAGACAGAGGGGGCGGTGAGAAGTAACTGAGGAGGATTCTGGGAGAAGTTAGCTCACTCACCACGATTGAGATGGAAATCACGAGGGACCTGTTATCAAAAACTTGTGAAATCTGTAGTGTTTCCCTCCTTTCTGGAACAGGACAGGATATGCAACATTCCAGGTTTTAAGGCACTTAGTGAAAACAGGTGTGAATAAAAAAAGGGACAAGGTATAGTAATCCTGGTCAAAGATATCGTCACTGGCCTCAAGTGAGATGCAGTTCCTGAATTAGAGTTTTTATGGTTGGTGGTAAGAAATAGGAAAGGAGTAGTGACATTCTCCGATATTTAGTATACACCTCCAAATAGAGGAGAGGCAGTAGAAGAGAATATTTCTAGGAAGATTATGAAAATTTCAAGACAAGTACAAATGTGATTGTTGATTTCAATTACCCTTAGACTGGGAAAAAGGTAGAGTGCTAGGTATGGTGGGGGAGAAATTCCTGCAATGTGAACAGGAGAACTTTCTGCATTTCCAGTCCTATCTAGAGGGAGTGCTGGATCTCATTCTAGAAAATGAGGCAGGCCAAGTGGATGGGGGAATATTTGGCAAATAGCAATCATAATATAATAAGCTTCAGTGTTCAGCTGGAAAAAAAATCAGTCAATGATTACAATCCTAGAATTGAAAATGGGTGATTTTAGGGATGTAAAAATTGAATTGGACCAGGTTGATTAGAAATACATGGATAAAACAGTGGATGAAAACTGGTAGAATTTCAAAAAGGAGATAAATAGATTGCAAATTAGGTATATAACATGCAAACTAGATGCATAACTACAAGAAATAAATAAGGGGTATCCAAAGCTATAGAGTCCTGGATGACTAAGGATATTGATGAGAAAATAAGGAACATAAAGAAGGTACATAATGCATACCAGAATAATAATAGCAATAGAAACAACTCAAATGCAGGATAGAGGCTAAGGATGGAAGAAGGAAGACTGAGAGAAAGCATGAGGAAAAGACGGTAGACTGCACTAATGCAAATAGTAAGATGCTCTTCAAATATATTAATAGTAAAAGATCAGTGCATGTTAGAGTGGGAGCCAATAGGAACAAGCAGGGAAAGCTGCTCACTGAAGCAAAAGGAATGGCAGAGATACAAAATGAATACTTTGCTTCTGTGTTTTCCAACTTAGAAAATGGTGACAATAGCCTAGTTGAAATGTGGGTGTTGAACAACTGAGGAGTATAGTGAAAAATCAGGAAGAGGTACTAAAAAGGCAGGGAGCATACCAGGTAGAGAATTCGGCAGACCAAGATGGGACGCATCTCAGATTGCAGAGAAAGGTAAGGGAGCAAATTGCAGAGTCATTGTCAGAAATCTCCCAGACCTTCCTGAACACTGGATTAGTCATAGAGGCCTGGAGGATTGTAAATGTGACACTGCTGTTTAAGAAAGGGGCAAAGGATAACTCAGAAAACTACAGACCTGTCAGCTTAATGTCAACTGGGAAAACAGATGGAGGTCAGAATGTGGACTAAAATAAATATACACTTGGAGAAAAATAAGTTAATACTAGTCAGTCAACATGGTAATGTCTGACAAATTTGATTGGTTCTTTGATGAGGCGACACAGGCAATGGATTATGGTAGTGCTGTGGATGTCAAATATTTGAACTTTGAGAAAGCATTTGATACAGTGCCACATGGCAGAATAGTTAGCAAATTAGAAATGTTTGTGATTGATGGGTCTTTGGCAGCATGGATTAGAAGGAAATTGAGGTTATGTATTAATGGGTGTTTCTCAGAGTGGAGGCGATTTGCTTTTTCTGATTTATATAAATGATTTGGTGTTGAGTGTTGAAGGCAAAATCTCTAAATTTGTAGATGACGCTAAGCTATAGAGAGTGGTGGATTGTGAGGATGACTCCAGAGGGACGAAATGGGCAAACACCCAATAGATTAATATAGATAAATGTGAAGGCATGCATTTTGGTGGAAGAAACAGGGAGACAATACAGGCTTAATGATACAACTTTGAAGGCAGCACAGGAGCAGAGGGATCATGCAGTTGAAATGCATAATTCTCTGAAGGTGGCCAGGCAAGTTGAAACAGTTAGTAAGAAGGTTTATAGGACCCTTGAACTTTTAAATAGAAGCATAGAATATAAAAGCAAGGAAGTGATGCTACATCTCCACAAATTATTGAGCAGAACACACTTAGTGTATTTAAAGAAGGATGTTAACCCCTGGACAGAGTGCAAAGGAGATTTACTAGAATGATGCCAGGAATGAGGTAACTGAGATATATGGAAATATTAGGGAAATTGGGCTTATTCTCCTTCGACCAGAGATGGTGAAGAGATAACCTTGTTTGGTGTTCACAATTAGAGCAACTTTGACAGCGTAAAGAAGGATATTCTGTTTCCACTAATTAATTTTAAGATTGTTAGCAAGAGAACTCGGAATAAGATGAGGAGAAACTTCTTTACTCAAAGAGTTGTTAAGATTTGGAATGTGTTGCCTGAGAGAATGGTGGAAGCGGATTCCATTGGAGGTTTTGGGAGCGCTGGATATATATTCCAATGTGCTGAATTTAGAGGGCTACAGAGATAGGGCTGGAGAACAGCACGAGCTGGGTCACTCTTTCGAGAGCTGGTACAGCCATGGTGTGTTGAATGGCCTTTTTCTGGAAAATTCTATGATTCTGTGAAAAAGGCCAAATGCCATTTTCACGAAAAGAAGGGTCACTTCCAATCTTTCTATCGCAGAAAGAAACTTGTATAGATTAAGCCAAAAGTAAAGTCCTCAAAAGATGTCAAGATCCAAGAAATAAAGGATGTTTTGGAGCTGCCTTCCCTTCATGAGGTCAAAGAAACAATAAGATGCTACTGGAGTCAATGTAAAAGTTTAAATATATATGTAGCTGAAATAACTAGCGAAAAGAAAGATAGAAAGCTTCAGTGAAGAAAACAGTCTTTTTGTTTACAAAGAGGTCTTTAAAGAAGTTTATAGTATACAGACTAGAGATAATATGTTCATCAAGAATTTCAGATGACAACCTGAATGCTGGACTGAAGTAATCTGTCAATTTTTCTGCTAAGCATATTCAGAAAGATATAATGGAGGACTCAAATTCCCAAGCTGAGCTGAGAAAAGTTCAGGTAGGCTAGTAAGATACAGTGCACGTTCCTCAACAATTCTACCGTGCAGTCCAACATAGAATTCTACTTGAAAAAAACTAAGCCCATAGTAGCTCCCTATAAGTACAAGTACAGATAACAAAGAATCTTATTTTTTAAAGATTAAGAACAAAGTTTACTTCAATTCCTGAGCAGCGAACTTGCTGAAAAGTTAAAGTTGTTGTACTACTTGTACTAGTAAAAAATGAGGTCTGCAGATGCTGGAGATCACAGCTGCAAATGTGTTGCTGGTCAAAGCACAGCAGGTTAGGCAGCATCTCAGGAATAGAGAATTCGACGTTTCGAGCATGAGCCCTTCATCAGGAATAATGAAGGGCTCATGCTCGAAACGTCGAATTCTCTATTCCTGAGATGCTGCCTAACCTGCTGTGCTTTGACCAGCAACACATTTGCAGCTGTACTACTTGTACTAGTCATCCTCAGAAATCAAGAGAGCCATAGCTATCAGCTTCCATTCCATCAAACCCATGGGCATGTCTTGGAATGGCCCTCATCAAATATGAAAGTAAAATATTCTTGATAGCAGTACACTACTAGTGAAGGTGGATAAAACTCAATAAGTGTGGGGCCCTGTAAATGATCACTTTATTGAAAGAGATTTTTCACAACACTTAGAATCCCTGACTTTGCAATCTCAGATAATGGATCTTAGTTTGCCAATGAGTGCTTCATAAAGTTCATAGCTTTATGTCCATTTATTCATAATATCAGCCAACCGAGACACCATCTAGCCAATGGTAAAGCTGAAAGCAGAGTGCATGCGCTGAAAGCATTGCTGAAATACAATGACATCCAACTTGCACTTCTGAGCTACAATAAAACTCCATTCAAAAATTGTCTACCCCTTCCACTTACAGCATTGAGATAATCACTTGAACAAAGTGAGAAAGGGGGTGAATACTGAATACCATTCCAGTTATGTGTAGAACTATGGCAAACATCACAGAGCCCACAACCAACCAGACCTCTAACCAGGTGAGCCAGTTTGGATTTGAGATCAAGCTCATTTGGGACAGTAGTTGAACTTCCCAAGTCCTACTGCATTCAAATAAAAATCAAATGACAGAACAGATAGGCACTAGCTTCTGCATTGAACTGATATTTATACAGCTGAAGTAATCATCAATACAAACAGATGAGAGATAATGCATTTATCAAGATTTTCAGTTGACAACCAGAATGCTGGACTGAAGTAATCTGTCAATTCTTCTGCTCAGCACATTCAGAAAGATGTCATGGAGGACTCAAATTCCCAATCTGAGCTGAGAACAAGTTCAGGTAGGCTAGTGAAACTTTGACAGTGTCTGTCTTGTCAAAAAGAAAACAAAGAGAGAGATTTGTGGGACATGTTTTGTAATGGGCAGAAACAATGACTTGGGGGGAGATGTTGTAGAAGAACTGCATAATATAGGTCTGGTATCCTGACTATGAGGAATGATAATATACACAATTTTTAACATGACAGCAAATGATCTAATGTCACATGACGTTTGTTTCTCTTGCAGCCTCAGGGTAAAAAGAAGCCACAGTAAAATATTCTTTAAGTAAAGCAAAAGGTTTCCATACCTCTGGAGGCACCATAGCTATCCTTTAGCAACCCAACAAGACTAGGAATTTTAGACAATGGACCTAAACTGTTCCTGAAGAATCACAATGGAAAACCGCATCCCTGTCTAAAAGACATCCATCCACTACCATCATTTCCTTCTTTTTATTGATCCAGTCTATTTCCCCTTTCAGACCATGCGCTGCCATCTAATGCATGATGCATGAGCATGGAATTTCATAAAATGCCTTTTGAAAGTCCATATATACACATATATCACATGATATGGTTCAATCTTTTCAATTCCCTCAATCCCAAAGAGCACGACCAAATTGGTCAGATATGATTTGCCTTGGAGTACAGAAATATCTGGTAAATATATTTCTCCAATACACTGTCAATGAATTGGTTAGAGGCATTTTTTGAAACATGCCAGTTTCATTGGCACTTTTGGAAATCCACTTGCAAAAAATCTCTTCATTTGTTTGAAATTCTTCATCCCGACAACATGATGCAATGTCTTTTATTTTCAGGAGTTGTGCTATGGCCCTCCTAGTTGTTCCATCATTTTGTGTGACTACTATCTCTTCAAAATGTATCATAAACTTGGAAAAATGTAGAACCGAATCTGTAAAGAACATTTTCATTCATTGACTTTCCAAGACACCATATAACATCGGTAATTGCCACTAAAAATATTTAGAAAATTGCAAAAATATAAATTCTGTACAAAAAACTTACAAATACAAACGTGTACACTTACCAGAATCAGAAGCAGTTAGAATATGTTGTTTTCATCATCTAGAATTCCAAATATCTCAACAATCATTGACTTTTCTGACCAAGTAAGTATACGTTTCGGGATATCAAGTTAATTTACAGTTTATAGAAATACTACAGAAGTGATGATTAAAGCTAGGATCTTGTTGAGATGACACAGATTTTGTCAGTCAGCTGCTGAGCAGGTAAGAGACATGCTTTGCCACTTTCAGGGAAGGCATGCTGAATGACAGGCCAATCACTCAATGACAAATCCACTGGTGAGGGCTTCGCTTAAAGTGTGAACCCCTGGAGGGAAAGGGGATGGGTTGGATTTCCCACTAAGCAAGAGCTGCCAGCTCAGGAAAGGCTGGTGTTCAGAGGTGACATAGAAGAGGCCTGGAAGCTGTTAGATGAGCATCCTTGGAGCTCCAGGCTCACTAAGGACATAGGACTTAGGTGGAGGTGAACGTTTCTCATGGGGAGAGAGGGGAAGTTGGGTCAGAAATATGGGAGCAGCTGGACTAGTCTGGAACACTGCATGATAGCAGACTCACCTGCTGTTGGTTAATCCCAGTGGGAACAGGCTGGGACACTTCAGTGCTCTTTTGTTGACTCTTTCTGGGCCTCAATTAGCGTTGGGGGCAGGAAGGTTGACCAGGGGCCTTCCCACCCAGGATGTAATTCCATTGGGGGTGAATTGCAGCGATGTTTAATACACTCATTAAATGCCTATTCTGCCTCCAGACTAGCCACTTCCAGAAGCAGAATGTCCTGCCCTGTGATGTTTCTTTATATTGTCTGCTATCATGCATCAAGCCAACACCATGTAAAAGTGTATTTTGTGACTGCAAGCTTCTGCATTTTAAATTAGCGCAGTGCTGTACTGGCTAGATAGGTACATTCCAATTACTTCCATTCAACCAGTCTTCCTCCATATTCCTGCATTGTTTTTCTCCTTTAAGTATTTGTTCAATTCCCTTCTTTGAAGTCCACTGTTGCCTTGGTATTTGAATATCAGACAGTTCATTCCATGTGTTAACTACTTGTTTATGTTTTCACTCTTGCCCGCTTCTTATAGCTTTGCTTTTGCAGGTGTTGTCATTTTGCTTCCTCTTTGTAATTGTTTTTAATTCAATGCATTGCTTCACTAAGTTAATGCAAAGAAATGACAAACTGGGTCCCTTTGCATCTTTCCTAGATTGTGTTTTAGTTTGCTTTATACAGCACACAGCCAGGAAATCAAGGAAACTAGTTCACCAACTTGGCCAATCTCATTCATTTCAGCAGGCATTCAGTTAGTGGATTAACTTACCAGGAAACTCGACTTGTAATATTACTAACTCTCCAACATGTGTTGTTAACATACCTTGACATGTGAAATCCTAAATATGGGTCCACATATATTTTGTGAAACACCACGACCATACATATAACAAACCGACACAGTTTTGAGTGTTAAGTATTTTGGTGAGAGCTCTTTGCTGATAGAGTCTCTACTCACCACACAAGGAAAGATAGAATTGTGATATTCCGTATATTTGAAGTTCTAACCAAATCCAAGAAATTATGTGGATGGTTTTCCCTAGCTGAGGGATTCAGAAGCTACAAGAAAGCATAAAAAACAAATGAATTTTCAGTGCTTGCACAATATACATGCTCCAGTTACATGGATTGGAAGCATCGCATTTTAAGTAAAACATTCCCTTTATTACAAAAAGTGTTGAAGGTATTTTATTGATCTCTGTTGACAGTATTCTGGCCTATGTTCATCAAGCTTTGTAAAGATCAGTAGCAATAATAGGGTATAAAACTATTCTTCAATCAACTGAGAATACAGCATAGAATAATCACAATATAGAAGGAGGCCAATCAGCCTGTCATGTTTATGCCAGCTCACTGCAAGTGTACCTCACCCATTCCCCCAACATCTCACTGTTGTTCTGTAAATGTTTCCTTTGTGAGATCTCATTTGAAAGCTAGGAGCAATCTGCCTCCAGCACACTGTCAGGCCAGGCATTCCAGGTTATAGTTTTTATAAGCCTCTTGTAGACCTCAGCTGGAGTATAGCTGTGGCCCTACATTATGAGAAAGATGTGACTATATTAGAGAGAGTACAGCCAGCAATTTACAGGAGTGATTCCAGGAATGAGAAACTTCAATTATGAAAATAGATTGAAAACGTTGGGATGGTTCTCATTGTAAAGAAGGAAGCTGAAAAGAGATTTGATGGAGATTTTAAAAATCATCAGTGGGCTGGATAGAACAGATAGGGAGAAGTTGGTTCTGCTCATTAAAAAAGAAAGTGTATTGATTTAAAGTGATGTGCAAACGAAGCATGGGTAATGTGAGAAGACAGACACTAACTCCAATTGCCGTGTGTGGAACATCTACAGGTTTAGAGGCAACATTGTTTGTGGGTTGTTTGATTGTGCTGTTGGGGATGGTTTAAACTAACTTTGCAGTTTTAGGACCAAGGAAGTAACATTGAACAGGATGAAAAAATGCTGAGCTAAGAACTTGGAAACAGAACACCTGTGTTGGAAATAATAATGTATTATGTGGGCTAATTGTAAGAAAGAATATAGTAAGGTCTGATTTAGTTTTACAGTGCATATACGTGAATAATTGGAGGGTGGAAAACATTGTTTGTAAACTGTAGCCACAAGTAACAAGTGGAAATATGATGTTATGGTGACAATGGATTTTTAAAAAGTGGATAAGATGTGTTCAGGAAAGCTACAGAGGAAAACAGATGATGAATGAAAGTGATGGCAGTATTGAGAACATTACATGGAGACAGAACGTCCTAGAGGAGTGAAGGAAGGAATTTATTTGGTTAGGACTACAAAACAGTGAGGCTGATTAAATACTAAAGGGGAGATTTATTTTTGAAAGCAATGGGCATAATTGAGATATGAAATAAACACTTTACAACTGGGTTTATCAAGAAGATGCTGTCAAAGTCATTATGAAAGAAGAAGCAACTGAGATACTGGTGAGACTATAAGTTTATTGTCTATTGAGAGAAATACAGAAAGCCTGGTTGTAATTGAAGTTGATACATCACAGGGATTGGATAAGATGCACCTGAGGATACAGAGTGAAGGAAGGCTGGAAACTGCAGAAACAATGGGCAAAATCTTCCAAACATCCTTAAACACATTGGTGGTGCCAGAGGATGGGAGAATTACAAAGAGTATGCTCTTGTTTTTAAAAACAGATTCCAAGGATGGGTGCCGCAACAGAAAGACAGTCAGTTCAACCTCAGCATTGGAAAAACTTTTAGAAATGATACCTTGGCACTAAATTAACTGTCACTTGAACAAATGCAACTTAGAGAAATCCAGCACGGACTTGTTCAAGCAATTTGTACTGTATTAATTTGTTTAACTTTTCAATGAAGTAATGTAGAGTGTTCATGAAATGCACTTGATGTATTCGACGTGGACTTCAAAGGTGTTTGATAATGCACCACATAATAGGTTTCCCAATAACATTGAATTTATGGAATAAAAGCACTTACCATGGTTACATAAAAAGAAAAGGTGCTGGAGAAACTCCATTGGTCTGGCAGCATCTTTGGACAGACCAACAGAATAATATTTTGTGAAATAAAATATAACTATTTTTGTGGAACTGAAGGGGAGTGGAGAAACTCATGCTGCAGAGAAAGGGGGAAGTGGAGCATGTAGAGCATATAATGAACATGCTCAGAACAAAAGGCAAAGTGGTTCTAATGGTAATAAAGAAGTAATATAAACAAAGAGTAGATGCTAATGGTAGGTGTTAAAAGCAGAATACAGGTCAGCTGTATTGAAAGCAAAACTATCCAAACAAGACACAAGGTTTCAATTAAAAGGGCGGCACGGTGGCTCAGTGGTTAAGGGCAGCACTGTAGCTCAGTGGTTAGCACTGCTACCTCACTACCACCAGGGTCTCAGGTTCGATTCCAGTGGAGGTTGCACATTTTCTGCATGGGTTTACTCCAGGTAATTTCCCACATTCCAAAGATGTGCATGTTAGGTCAGTTGGCCATACTAAATTGTCCATTGTGTTAGGTGCATTAGCCAGACGGGGGTGGGTTACTCTTTGGAGAGATCGCTGTGGACTTGTTGGGCTGAAGGACCTGTTTTCACACTAGGGAATCTAATCTAATCTAGGGAATCTAATCCAATCATAAAATGGAGGAAAGTGCTCATAGACTGAAGTTATGGTTCTCAGTATTGAGTTCTCTGTGGAAAACTATGTGCTGTCTTCCAGCTTTCATTAAGTTTCGCTGGAGCATTGCAGTAGAGGATAGAAATGTTATATTCTGAGCAGGATGTACATTGAAATGGCAAGCAACTGGAAGGTTGGGTCATTTTGTGAATACAATAGATAAATGTGAAAGAAAGTGTAAACAAATCACTGATTCACAGGGAAGGCATGTTGGGCTCTTAAGGAGGGGGTAAAAGTGCAAATGCTGTGTAATTGCATGTATACATTGTTGACTGAGGGATAGGAAACATTAGTAGTGAATGGTTATGATTCAGACTGGGAGAAGGTGTTCAGTGGTCAGTTCTAGGACCACACTTGAATGATCTAGATTTAAGCATATAGTATGTAGCATTAAGTATGTAAGTTAGCTCACTGAGCTGGAAAGTTTATTTTCAGACGTTTCATCACCATACTAGGTAAGACCATCAGTCAGATTGTCCCTGTGAAGTGCTGGTGGTATGTCCTGTCTCTCTATTTATAGGTCTTGCTTTCTTAAGGTGGGTGATGTCATTTCTGTTTTTTTTAATTGAGGGTAGATAGGATCTAAACCAATGCGTTTATTGATGGGGTTCTGGTTAAAATGCCATGCCCCTAAAAATTCTTGTGTGTGTCTTGGTTTGTCTGTCCTAGGATGTGTGTGTTTCCCCAGTCAAAGTGGCATCCTTCTTTGTCTATATGTATGGAAACTAGTGATAGTGGGTCCTATCATTTGGTGGCCAGTTGGTGTTCATGTATCCTGGTGGCAAGTTTCCTGCTTGTTTGTGTTTTTTTACAGTTCTTGCATGGTATCTTGTAAATGACATTAGTTTTGCTGGCAGTATCAAAGGATCTTTTAGGTTCATTAGTTGCTGCGTAAGTGTGTTGGTAGGTTTGTGGGTTACCATGATGCCGATGAGTCTGAATAGTCTGCATGTTATTTCTGATGTACCTTTGATGCAAGTTAACGTGGCTATGGTCTTTAGTTACATTATGCCTGCTAGTTTAGGGTTGTTTCTGATGAATTGGTGGATTGTGTTTATTGGGTATTCACTTTTCTTGAAAACGTAGTATAGATATTTTTCTTCTGCTTTTTGTAGTTCTTGGATGCTGCAGTGTGATGTAGTTCATTGAAATAATGTCTTGATGCAGCTCCGTTTGTGGGTGTTGGGATGATTGCTTCTGAAGTTAAGTATTTGGTCTGTGTTAGTTGATTTTCTGTAGATGCTGGTTAGAAGCTCTCCATTCACTGTATTAACTGCATCTAAATTTAAAAGATAACATAAAGTTACTCTATTAAAGGGAAGCATTGTGAACTGTGAGGAGGTTAGTGATAGACTTAAGAAGACTTAGGTTGATGGAATAGGCAGACATGTAGGTGGCAAAGGGAGAAAAGGAAAAGACCATAGAAGATAAACAGTGATTCCTGATGAAGGGCTTTTGCCCAAAACATCAATTTTCCTGCTCCTTGGATGCTGCCTGACCTGCTGTGCTTCTCCAGCACCACCCTAATCTTGACTCTGATCTCCAGTATCTGCAGTCCTCACTTTCACCTGGTACAATTGTAAAGATGAGTGCAGCAACAGAAATTTGAATTATATGTACACAAATCATTGAAGGGGACAGAGGAGGTTAAGAAAGTCATTAATAAAACAGATGGGACTTTGGGTATTATAAAGAGAGGCAAACACGACAAAAGCAAGCAGCACTTTTAGAAGACTCTGGTTCAGCCTCAGCTGGAGTATTGTATTTCATTTGGAAGGACCTCTAGAAGATTGCAGGAATAGACAGATTTTCTGTTAAGGGGAGGTAGTGAGGGTTGGATTTGTACTCATTAGCGTTCAGAAGGATAAGAGGTGACCTTACTGAAACATGGAAGATTCAGAAGGAAATTGACAGAGTAGATGCTAAACAATTATTTTTTATTGTGAGACAATCTAAGAACAGAAGGCATAATCGCAGAGTAAGAGATGCCCATTTAAAACAGGAATGAGGAGGAATTTCATTTTTACAATTCATTCAAAGGATGTGGATTTCACTGTTTGGTCAGTATTTGTTGTCTATCCCTTGCTGTCTCGAGCTGCCTTCTTGAACCATTGCAGTCCATTTGGTTTTGGTAGACCTACAGAACTGATCAACATTGCAGAAAAGTAATGTATTTCCAAGCAAGGATGGTGGGAATCTTGGAAGTGCAGTTGGAGGTGATGGTATTCCTATGTACCAGCTGCCTTTGTCATTCTAGATGGTTATAGTCGTGTGTTTGGAAGGTACGGTGTAAGAATCCTTGGCGACTTCCTGCGATGCATCTTCTCTCAAAATTCTTTACTTCCTGAGGACTGCAGAGACTGGGTTGCGGAGTATATTCAAGGCTGTGATCAACAGATTTTATATTGGTATGAGAATGGAGCATTATGCAGAAAAGCAGGAATGTGGAGGTGGGAATGATTAGATCAGTCATAATCTCATTGAACAGCAGAATAGACTCAATGGATTGTATACACATGAGAAACTTCAGTTACATGAGTAGATTTGTGAAGTAGCAATTATTCTCTTTGGAGAACAGGAGGTTTGGAGATTTAATAGCACTATAAAAAATAACAAAGGGTAAGGACACATTCAACAAGTATATCATATGCCCATGGGGTGAAGTGTCAAGAGCCAGAGAACACAGATTTAAGGTGAGTGGCATAGAGATCTAAAGTGAGTCAAAGAGCTCCTGTATTTCAGTGCAGTGTATTACTGGGATCTGGAATGCACTGCCTGACAGTATAGTGGAGGTGTATTTAATCATGACATTCAAATTGGAATTGTACAGTTAACTGAGAAGAAAACATTTTCAGAGTTACCAGCGGTAAACTGAGGGAGCAGGGCTAGTTGGCTCGATCATCTTAAGAGCTGGTTTTTCGATGGCAGCTGTTCAGCGTTCTAGCACTCACATCTCCTGCAGACACATCTTTTACTTCTTTATTTGTCCCATTACCACTTGCCTTGTCTCTGCCCCACCAACACTTCTGCTTTTTGATGCCTCCCAAGTTCCACCCTACCACAGATCTGCCCTTTAATCTTTGTTCTGCAATTCACCTCCTTAAAGACTATTATATTTTTAAATGTTTTCTGTTCTGATGCGAGAACTGAAACATTAACTCTGTTACTCTCTTCCTGCTTGACCTGCTAAATATTTCCAGCATTTTATGCTTTCAGTTCAGATTTCCAGCATTCTTGGTATGTTGTGTTTGAATTTCTGAACTTAAAACATATCAAGTATCAAGGAGAGGTAGCAAACAAGTGCAGAGGGCAGAAAGCTAACGGGTGATCTAACTGAGGTGTTTACATTGGTTTAAGAATTTCACTGGCAAGAGAGAGGAATTATTGCCTCTGGCAGAAAAATTAGGAAACAGGTAAGAGCAAACATAATTTTAAAATTAGAACTAGGCCTTTCAGAGGACAATATCAGGAATAAGGAATAATGAAAATTTGAAACCTTTTCGCCAAGAAGACTATTCAAAGGATTAACTTCAAAACATCAAAACTCAGATTGACAGAGTGTTATTGGGTATAATGTACTCAGGTCTACACAAGCAGATGTTTAAATACAGATTACCCATAACAGAAATGCAGAAGAGATTCAAGAAGTTGTATGACGTACTCTGGTTTCTCAATCTTATTTATGGACTTAAATTAAATTGTTGTTTTAGAGAAAGGCATAGTATACTAGAATAGGATAGCATGGTGGCTCAGTGGTTAACATTGCTGCCTCATAGCACCAGGGACCCAGGATCGATTCCAGCCTCTGGTGACCGTCTATGTGGAATTTGTATGTTCTCCCTGTGTCTGCGTGGGTTTCCTCTGGCTGCTCCAGTTTCCTCCAACAATACAAAGATGTGCAGGTTCGGTGAATTGCCATGGGAAATTGCCCCATTGTGTTCAGGGATGTGGACGTTAGCAGCATTAGTTAGGGGAATGGGTCGGGTGGGTTACTCTTTGGATAGTTGGTGTGGGCTGAAGGGCCTGTTTCCACACTAGGGGTTCTATGAGAAGAGGCACATTGGAGCATGAATTAGTTTCAATTTAATTCATTGTCTTATTTAATTATTTGGAAGGTAATTCACTTTCCAGAATGCTAAGATTAGCGCATGAAGAAACAACATTGATTAGTTTAGAATTATAGAAGTTAAGATATTCAGCTCTACTATACCAAGGCCAATTAGTTGTCTTCTGTTAAATTTCTCTCGCTATTCCCCAGACATTGCTACATGCAAACATAGCATGAACAAGAATAAGTACTGCAGTGCCAAATTATCTTTTCCTACTTTGCTACTATAGGTCATAAACATAACTAAATATGGACTATGCCAGACTTTTAAAGATCTGGATATATGATGGCTTGATCTTGACATATTTGAATAGCAATTTCAGATAGAAAGAAGGGAAACAAAGGATAACTACCGTATATTCTCTGGTATCGATTTGCTGAAATATCACCCCAACATGGGTGATGCCATTTTTCTTAGCAAAACCTTGCACTATTTTCTCTGCTTCAGTCACCCGACCTTGAGCAATCAGCCATCTTGGAGATTCAGGTATAAGCCTAAAAAAAATGATACAAAAGTCAGCAATAGTAGTGGTGCAAAAAGGTGAGGGTACTGCCTGCCCTATTAGCATAACTGATGACTCTTGCTAAATTCCTGGAAAACTAGATAAATACATAAGTGGGATGGATACAGAACTTTGTGCCAATTGAGTTGTGTGATGGGCAGTGAGAGGATTTTCTTAATGAAGCATAAACGCCAGCACAGTCTAGTTAGGCCAAACAGCCTATCCGTGCGCTGTATTTTCTGAATAGCCAAGCAGTTTCTTCAGAAAATGCCAGTGAGTCCACCAATCGCACTGCACCTCCTTCCTCACCCTTTCACCCTCAAGGATCACTAGGACAGAAATGGAGATATTCGAGTCAACGTGTTAGAGGAGGATAGGGAAATAGTAACCTGTCAAATCACATTTGCTCAGCCATGTTTCTATGTCAGGCCTGAGTCAAGACTGACTTTAAGTGACTTTTAGTCACTCCACTGTTTAAATTAATTTTTGCAATTCATATTCTCATTTTGTGACAATCAGAGATGGCATCAAGCCAATGAAGAGCTTTGTGGCTGCATTATGCCACAACAAATAAACCTGGACCTGGACCTGACCATTCCATCAACCTTAGATCCGTACCTGCAAAGAGACTCCATTGGGGAGTATAGCCAGCACACTGTGTGCCAATCTCTCAACAACATACATGTTTAATTCTACACTGCAGAACAGATGATGTTCACAGACAAGGCAATAGCTATAAGCTTCCTGTAATACATAACACAGTCTTACATGGGATCTCTGGCACAGAAACAAGCTATTGATCCAGTCAGTGCTCAACTTAAGCCTCCAGTCTTTCCTCATCTAAAACTATCAGAATAACTCTCATTTTGTGAGTTCGGAGGAAGGGTCATTGGCCCTAAAACTTTAACTCTGATTTTTCTCCAGAGATGTTGTCAAATCTTCTGAGCTTTTCCAGCAATTACTGTTTTTATTTCTGGTTTCCAGCATCCACAGTTCTTTTGGTTTTTATTAACTTTCTTCTTCTTTCACCCTCACACCCTTGTTTAATCTTTATCTGCATCTATACTATTCATTTTAACTCTGTGCTAGTCTGTTTCTCTTCCTGACCCTCCTGAGTAAAGGAATTACTTCTGACTTCCCTTCTTAGTGGCTGTCTTATGTTGATGGCTTCAAGTTGTGATCTTTTCCACAAGTGTCAACATTCTCTCCTTACCTACACTATTCAAAATGTATTAGGTGTCTATTAGGTCACCTGAAAAACATCCCTTTCTGATATGTGAATCTCCACAACCTTGTTATGTATATTGTGAAGTATTTTGCATCTACAGTTCTCACCATAATTTTTTAAAATAATATGGTGGTCAGAATTGTATGCTCCAGGTTTGTGTTACTGAGAATATCCTCTCTCAACTGTGGAGAGAAAGCTGAATTAATGTTTCAAGCCCAGAGAACCTTCTTCAGAACAGGTTGTGAAGACAGGTCACTGGAGATGCAATGTTAATTCTGTTTTCTCTTCATAGATGCTGCCAGACTTGCTGAGGTTCTTCAGCCATTTCTGCTATCGTTTTGTTTCAGATCTCCAACATCCACTGTTCGTTGCTTAATTTTGGTCATCCGGAAACCCAAATAAGATTCTGGGGGCCTAGATCAATTCCTCCATAGCAGATTTGAGCTTGATTTTTTAAAAAACAAAAATCAGGAATTAAGAGTCCTGATAACCTTGAAACCACTGCCATCTCTAAGGTAATTAAGAAAAGGGCAATAAATTATGACCTACCTAGTGATGCGCATATCCAAACATCGTAAACTCTTTCCTTAAAAAAAGTGTGCCCATATTACATGAGACTTAAAGGAAGAGTAGCCATTCAGCCCTGCCATTCAATATAGCCAGTCTGAATGTAATCCCAACTCCATAACTCTCATTCAACCAAAAATACTTGAACATATTCTAACCCCACCTCCAATGCTTTCTGCACAATTCACTTGTGCAGACTAACAACTCACTGAGAGATAAAAGTTCTCCTCACTTCCATTTCACTTCTCATTCTTCAAACTATCTAACCACTCCTCATAAGATAACCTCTTCGTCCATGAAACTCTTTTGCTTCTGCCACATCATATTCTATCTTAAACAGGCATAATAGCATTCCTATAGTCTGTATTCCTTTACAAACTAGCAGAAACAGTAGGTCTCTCCACAGACGATGGATCTTCCAATCTCTGCTCTCTCATTCCAAGTGGTGGAAGCTAAAGACTAGAACAAGATAGTAAATGGAGAGCAAGGTGCCGAGCTACAGGTTTGTCAGGCATTTATCTTTTCTTGATTGCATTCCCTCATGCCATTCCTCCTACTGAAAAGTATGTAAACTTTACTGCTCAGCAACCCTCTCAAACTTCTATTTTTGTTTTCCTATAGGTGGATCAGAGTCAAAGAGTGTGATGCTGGAAAAGCACAACTGGTCAGGCAGCATCCAAGGAGCAGGAGAGTCAACATTTTGAGCATAAGCTCTTCATGCTCTTCCTGATGAACAGGTTATACTCGACACTCCAACTCTCTTGCTCCTCGGATGCTGCCTGACCTGCTGTGCTTTTCTAGCATCACACTCTTCAACTCTGATCTCCAGCATCTGCAGTCCTCACTTTCTTCTTGTAGATTTGCCAGACCAAGAGAAAATCACAGGAGTTGAAACATTCTGTTCTACTGCTGGGGTTTCATTCAACACTTGCAATTTGTTGCTCATCCTATTAAGTTAGGCAATTTTCAGGTATCCATCATGCCTTCCTGAAATAGACATTGGGTCTCTGAATATGTTCTTGAGATTGGCAATTCAGAGAAGAAGGAAATACCTCATTCAGGTCTTCCAACCACTGACGCAAACCAACAATGGAATTTCACAAGGAATCAACAATTCTTCTTCTAGTTCCACAGTACTCCCAAGGGCTTGTTGTGATCACAATGACACCCCCTTGCTGTCCTTAGCCATCACCCCTGCCCTTGGGTTTAGCCCCAGTGCTTTTGGTAGTGAGGCACAAATAGAAAAAAAGTATTTGTGAAAGCCTTTGGGAGATACAATTGGTTGTGTCACGAGCTATGAACCATTAACAAATAAATCAAGAAGTCATTGTCAGTGGACCCTGGCACAAAATCTGCTCTCGAGCAATTTACACCATCCTTTTCCTCAGCAAATGTCCAAGGAGGAGTAGCCAATTCACTATCTTGGTGGCATAGTCTTGGTGACCATTTGGTGAGCTACCAAACATACATATGCACCATTACCAAGACTTCCAATTCATAAATATTACCTAATTTTATCTCTGCTCCAACTCATCTATTTATCTATGTTCTTGTTACCTCCAACCTTAACAAACCCAATATGCTCCTTTTTCTTTTCCCACTTTCCTACTGACAGAAACTTGTATTCATCCAATACCCGATGCACAACAAGTCCTATCACCATAACTCACTGATCCACATTGGCTCCTGTTAAGCTTAAAAAATGTTTTAAGATTTTTAGATTCTCATTTCTACCCAGGCCAGATGCACTACAGAAAGTCTCCCAATGCCTTCCAAACCTTTGTCTCTTTGCCTCTCTTTGTCTCTTCCTCCTTGACATCATCTTTAAAACCTACCTCTTTGACCAGGTTTAGCCACCTCAGTATAAACATATCTGTTTAATGTCAGATTTTGTTTCATGACATTCCTTTTTCCTACTTGGGATGTTTTATTGGATTAATTGTTACATGATAGAAATATAAGTTGTTACTATTCATAACAGCTAAATGTAAGTAACTCACCACCAAAAAGGAATATACAGAATCTCTGGAATGGTCAAAGCTAGCAGTAACATCCTCCAATCCCGGATATAATATGCAAAGATTGGCAGAATAATGTAGCCTACAGCGTAAAACATACAAACACCAAGTGTCGAGTAAGCAGTCCTTTCAGCTTTACCAAGGAGTTCAGTTCCTGGTCAGTGAAGGAAAGAAAAGAATTTAAATTAGATGATAATCATTAATCAAAACCAGGATTATTTGTTGCAACTGCAAATGTGGAAGTTCCAGAAATTTAACTTCAAGGCATAATTTTACTCTCAATATTCACAGTTATAATGACAGTGCCCATAGCCCAATGGTAAAATTATGTTCTATTGGTAAAATTGGACAATATTTTTCTGCTTGTACAGGTGACCAATGGGGATATCTATGTTTTCTGGCAGCATGGTCTGTTGCTCTCTCAAAAACAAGCATTCAGTACCTGGGTGCTTCCCCCACTTCACCTGATGAAGGAGCAGCACCCAAAGGCTTGTGTTTTGAAATAAATCTATAACCTGGTGTTATGTAACTTCTGACTTTGTTCTACCCCAGTCCAACGCTGGCACCTCCACATCATAACTTTCTAGAACATGAGCTTTCTCTATGAGCAGTATTGACCCGTTGACATCGAGGATTGGTGATGAGCCAGTAGACCGGAGCCCATGGACAGAGTTCATAGCATCATAGCTTCTCTTCCAGACATTACGGTCAACAAATGACTGAGGTTCATCTGCTTTCCAGTTCAGTCTAGTGTCTTATATCTCTCTAAGCTTGCACGGCAGAGTCCCACGAATGCTACAGTAATTATTATGTTTGGATAGTGAGAAATTGTTATCAAGGTAAACTCTACAGAGTCCATGTTTCTCCCCGAGTAGTTTCCAGATTACCTCATTGATTCAATCAAATCAATCGCAACTTTTATGAGTGTTAGGTCCAAGGGCCTTCAACACACTATATCTCTGAAAGTCCATTCTTACCAAATACAGGCAACTTTCACAGTTTTCTATGAGAGATTTCTTTATGGCTGTTTGAGCCTCAGGTCAAAGGGCTGAATTATATGTTGAGGTTGGGCTCTCTGAACCTCTTTTGAAATATTAGACACAAGCCTGCTTCTGCACAGCCTACTTGCATTCATTACTTTCATTTTTCAATTGGTGGCCCATTCGTTAATATGAAGCAGGACTTCCCTTTGTCTCTAGAAAATGTTGGCCAAGTGGAGGGCAGCAGCTCTGCTCACTCACACAGGGTCAAACAAGAGCTGGCACTGCAGGATGAGACCTTCAGCAATGGACCCAGGGCATTGAGCAAAGGCCAAATCCTTCTGAGGCCTAACTGATAGGTCCCTTCTGGAAAGAGTTGGGGGTAAAACACTGGACAAGGTAGGACAAGGGCTGGCAACAACATCTGATTGGCATAGGTGGCCTGGAAATGAGTCACTCCTCTGCTTTACTGACCAGCAGCTCAGGGTGTTAAATCTTTCGGGCTACAAAGCTGGATCCTGCTGCCATTTATATTGGAACAAGTTGAGGCTCTTAACTGGGCACACATTTCCAACTTCAGGGCCTCAATTGCACTACATGTGTGGCCCACTCATTGCTTCCTTTAAAATCATGGTCAGGAGACACTTGTGGTGTAGTGGCAGTGTCCCTACCTCTTGCACCATGAGGCATGACGTCAAGTCCCACTTGCCCCAATGGTGTGTCATAACTTCTCAGAACACGTTGACTGGAAATTATCTAAAATCATGATTGGGACATGGGGACAGTAATGACAAAGCTGTTAAAACCATGGTCACCTAATTTACAGGTCCAGTCACCTGTTTTCTTGTTTCTGATTGGATCATAAAGTTCTGCCCAGGGAAACCAGCCCATGAAGCACCAGAACACAGACGGTAAATAAGCACAATGCCAGACATTGCACCAAGGTGCTCTCAGTTCAGAATTCTGAAAGCAAACTATTGTCAAATCTAGAATGCACATTTTACAAGGTGTCATGCCAGTTATTTTTGGGATAATTGCTGATCTTCGTCTGCTTGTTTACAGAAAAGGAACAGTTATGAGGTAGTCAGCTACATCATGGAAGCAAGTCCCAATGATAGATCCAAGCTCCAAGACAGATGGGGAGCAGGAATTATCAGTGCACGGGAAGAGGAAAAGACTTGATCAGAAAATGTTCTATTCAATGATTTGTTGCCTTATAACCAACAGCACTGCTCAACCTTCACCCTCTTCATCATCCAGGCCATTAGTCTTGCTCTTGCAGCTGTTGATGTTCCCCCAGTGTGGCAGCTTCAGTAGTAATCACAACGGCATCCCCATGTTTTTGAAGAGTATAGCCACCAGTGTTATAAAACTGTGTAATTGCAGTGAAACAGCAACTCTGCAATAGCTTTAAGATTGAGCTCTATTCATGCTTTTCTATAGTATAGGTGTAGTGTGGATGGAATATAGTAATATATGACCTCAACCTGACAAAAATCAAGCAAAACGACTCTGTAAGTTTTAATCGCCTAAACCCACCATGTATACAAATTTAGCGGAATAGCATGAAGATCACCTTAACCAGTCTATCAGTTTCTAGATTCTTCCTGTCAGCTGGAAGGCTCAAGGAGTGATTGGCCCTGTCATATTCCCAAAGGATCCTAATTCAGTTTGCCAACACTAATTGAATGAATGCCTGGAGATTAAATCATGTGACATTTAGCCATGTGGCTATGGTCAATATTCAGTCATTTTTGTCATAGCTGAGTGTGTTAGTGCTCTAATACTCTTGAAGTAATATGTTGTGGTACACAAGAAGCTATTAAAATCCGGTATACAATTTGGAAGTGTTTTGGACATATGTTAATTTTAATATGAGTGATAAACCATAAGATTGTACAAATTACCTGGAAATATCATTTACTCAATGCAGAATTTAAAGATCTACTTTACCTTTAATTTACTAGTAGTGCATGTGTTAAAAAATGAACTCGTAAAATAACATTTTAATTTTATTTTAAATTTGCTTTGAACTTTTGGTAGTTGTTACCCTATACCTTTAAGGGATTAGTTAGTGTTGTTTTAATACTTATTTAAAGGAATATAAAAAGAACTGGTTTTAGAATTTTAAAGTGTGCGAGAAAAGAACATTGTAAATGGTGTCTGTTTCTACAACTCAGATTAATGTATTTCATAAGTACATTTAATAGACACAGTGATGAATTTGGAGCACAGATCATTTTGGTGCATCAGTCAAATCAGATTGCATATTTTTAGAGTTAGAATGATGATTTTAATTGCCAGATAAAAATCTGCAGGTTGCCACAATTGAAATTATTTCAAGTAGAAACCTGGAATTTCATCATAATTACTCTTCCAGCAGAGTTACTATGGTGACAGAGGAGAAGCTATGAGGATATCTTGTCCATTGCCTGAAGTGAGATGAAGGCCTGGCAGTAGAGGACCGATAGCTGGAGCTGCAAAGATTTGACTGCATGGAAGCAGGTGCCATTTTATTGAACCTTTGCATCAGGGAAGAGTAATAGGAGTAGGATCTCTCTTTTTTTGAGTCTCAGGCTGCGCCCAGGGGAAAACTACAAGGAGTCAGGGGAGATGCTTTAATTGATGGTGCCAGGCTAGATATTGAGTGGTTTTGATGCATACAATGATGTACTGGATCTGCCAACTTTTGTACATCCTGATTAGATGCTACAGTCACTTTGCCAAGGAATGAACTCTCCACATCTTATCCAAAAGGATGTATTGCAATTAGGGAAAAGTGGATAGACTCCAGTCATTTTTATCACATGGAGTACAACATTCCATAAATATTTTGAGTTTTAAATTTCCTTCTAATGTTTCTGCTAACAGGTCAAAATTGTTAGATTAGCACTATAGGATGTACTTGCTAAAATACAGTAATGCGTACTGTCAAATGGCACAATCAACATTTCTGTCAACACTTTTTATTGTTAATAAATCAAAAGCACTCAGAATACAAACACTTACTGTTCTTCAAGTATCAATAAAATTATCTGTGATAAAAGTCAGAGTATTCCCACTTTCAGTTATTTTAATCAATATGAAATGACACAGGTAACACTTGAACCCTCAGGTCATCACCTCTGAACCCAAGACCCTTATGGACACTTGTAGCTTACACTAATTGGAATTGCTGTTTGTATTCCCATTGTTGGTAACTCCGTGTCCAGTAGAATTGGATTTGTTGGGCCATCCATGGAGACCGAAAACCCACTAACAAATACTGAAAGGAATTAGAAAAGCTCCTGGAACACAAAAGACAGACATTGTTCGCTGTACATGGTTATCAGTTTTGTTCTGATGTAGCTAGTTAAGTTCATAAGGGGAAACCAGTGAATGCGATCTACTTGGACTTCCAAAAGCTTTCCATGAGGTCCGACAAAAGAGATTAGCATGTATAACTGAAGTGCATGTGATTGGGGGTAGTGTATGAACATAGACAGAGAATTGGTTATCAGACAGGAAACAGAGTAGGAAAAAGCTGGTCATTTTCAGCTCCTAGTGGTTTACCTCAGGAATCAGTTCTTGGACCCTTGCTATCCACATTGTATATTAATGATTTAGATGACAGAACTAAATGTAACATCTCCAAGTTTGCAAGATGGTAAACTGTGAGAAAAATCCAGAGATACTTCAGTGAATTGGACAAGATGATTGCATAAATGCATGGTAGATGAAGTATAATGCAGATAAACGTGGGGTTACCCACTTTGATAGTAAAAACAGAAAGACGGATATAGACTGGGGAAAAAAAGAAGTGCAATGAGACTTGGATGTCCTTGTACACCAGTCACTGAAAATAAGCATGAAGCAGTGAAGAGACAAATGGTATGTTGGACTTCACAATGAGAGGATTTGAATACCGGAACAGGGATGCATTTCTGCAATTGTACAGGGGCTTGGGGAGACCACATCTGGAGTACTGTGTATGTAGTTTTCATATCCTTATCTAAGGAAGGATATTCTGGCTATGAAGGGAGTGCAAATGAAGACTTTCCTGAGATGTCAGGACCCATGTATGAAGAGAGACTGGATTGGTTAGGACAATATTCACTGGAATTTAGAAGAATGAGGGGGGACCTCAAAGAAACATGAGGTTCTAGTATGACTGGACAAGGTATAGGTAGATGTCTCCAAAGACTGGGGAGTCCAGAACCAGGTGTAACAGTCTAAGGATACTGGTAAGGCATTGAGACTGCGATGAGGAGAAATTTATTCTCCTAGAGAATAGCGGGCCTGTTGAATTCTCTGTTACAGAAAGCAATTGAGACCAAAACATTGGATAGAGGTACTTCTTAAAGCTAAAGGATATCAGGCAAAAGTGGGAAGGGGTCAAGGAGCAGGAAGATTAGCCATGACCATGAATGGCTGAATGGTTTACTCCTGCTCCAATTCTCTATGTTTCTATTTTTCTATCTGTCACCTAGCCACCCACTCCACTAATTTGTTTAAATTTCTACATTTTCCTCCTCGTTGTTTACAGTACTTCCAAGTTTTGTATCATCCATAAATTTTGGAATTCTGCTTTGTTCACCAAAGTCTAGCTCATTAATATATCAGGAAAAACAGGAGTCCCAATATTGACCTGTGGAAAATGCCATTACAAACCTTCCTTCAGTCCAAATAACATCCATTTGTTCCCTGCCGCTCATTCAATTTTGTATCCATGTTTCTAACGTACTTTTTAATACACGAGCTACGATTTTACTGACAAATCTGTTGTGCAGCAAATTCGTTTTGAATGTCTGTGTACCACATCTATCCTCACTGTTACCTCTTCAAAACACTCCAGCCAGTTAGTTAAACATGATTTGCCCCTAACCAATCTATTCAGGTTTTCTTTAGTTAACATGCATTTTTGAGTGACTATTGTCCTTAAGTAGTGTTTCTGGAAGCTTTCCCAGCACCAAAGTTCGTGTCCTTCTCAGTTATTTTATCCACACTTTTTCTTTGTCACCTTAGTCTCTGTTAATTTCTCATTGTCTCGGAATCTCAATTTGTTTGTCATACGTTCTCCCATTTCCTTTTCATTAGACCGTGACTGTGTCTGAAAACTATTATTTAATGTGAACCATCTGAATACCATGTACTAGGCAACTTGAAACAACAACTGTTTCTTTGGAGGGAAGCAGGGTGAAGTATCCAAGATGAAATAGCTAAAGGACCATTAGACTACCCTAGAGCTACACTGCAGTGCTGTCAAAGTGAATCGAAAGGATCTTTGACTGACTCCCTTACTAGACCTGAGGAAGTTATCTCCAACTATTCAACTTCAGAAGCTAACAGAATTGCAGCTTCTGAACATTGCTTTTTTTTTCCAATTTCAATGCCATGTCTTGACAGAACCTTTCGAGCAAGCTAGCCCTCAAATAGAAACATTGAATAGAAACGTAGAAAAATACAGTGCAGTACACGCTCTTTGGCCCTCGATGTTGCGCTGACCCAAGCCCACCTAACCTACACTAGCCCACTATCCTCCATATGCCTATCCAATGCCCGTTTAAATGCCCATAAAGAGGGAGAGTCCGCCACTGCTACTGGCAGGGCATTTAATGAACTCACGACTCGCTGAGTAAAGAATCTACCCCTAACATCTGTCCTATACCTACCTCCCCTTAATTTAAAGCTATGTCCCCTCGTAAAAGCTGACGTGGAAAAAGCTTCTCATTGTCAACCCTATCTAAATCCCTAATCATCTTATACAACTCTATCAAGTCACCCCTAAACCTTCTTTTCTCCAATGAAAACAGCCCCAAGTGCCTCAGCCTTTCCTCATACGATCTTCCTACCACACCAGGCAACATCCTGGTAAACCTCCTCTGCACCCGTTCCAGTGCCTCCACATCCTTCCTACAGTATGGTGACCAAAACTGCACACAATACTCCAGCTGAGGCCGCACCAGAGTCTTATACAACTGCAACATGACCTCAGGACTCCGGAATTCAATTCCTGTACCAATAAAAGCCAGTACGCCATATGCCTTCCTCACAGCACTATTTACCTGGGTGGCAACTTTCAGAGATCTGTGTACATGGACACCAAGATCCCTCTGTTCATCCACACTACCAGGTATCCGACCATTAGCCCAGTACTCCACCTTCTTGTTACTCTTAGCAAAGTGAATCACTTCACACTTACCTACATTGAACTCCATTTGCCACCTTTCTGCCCAGCTCTGAAACTTATATATATCCCGCTGTAACCTGACACATCATTCCTCACTGTCAACAACTCCACCGACTTTCGTATCATCCGCAAACTTGCTCACCCAACCTTCTAGCCCCTCCTCCAGGTCATTTATAAAAATGACAAACAGCAATGGTCCCAAAACAGATCCTTGCGGAACACTGCTAGTAACTGCACTCCAAGATGAACCTTTACCATCAACTACTACCCTCTGTCTTCTTCCAGCCAGCCAATTCCTAATCCAACCTCTAACGAACCCTCAATGCCATACCTCCGTATTTTTTGCAGGAGCCTACCATTGGGAACCTTATCAAATGCCTTACTAAAATCCATATACGCCACATCTACCACTTTACCCTCATCCATCTTCTTAGTCACCTTCTCAAAGAATTCAATAAGGTTCGTGAGGCATGACCTGCTCTTCACAAAACCATGCTGACTATCCTTGATCACATTATTCCTATCCAGATGTTCATAAATCCTATCCCTTACAATTCTCTAAGACCTTGCGCACAACAGAAGTGAGACTCACTGGCCTATAGTTACTAGGGTTATCCCTACTCCCCTTCTTGAACAAGGGAACCACACTTGCTATCCTCCAGTCTTCTGGCACTATTCCTGTAGACAAGGAGGACATAAAATTCAAGGCCAATGGCTCTGCAATCTCCTCCCTTGCTTCCCAGAGAATCCTAGGATAAATGCCATCAGGCCCAGGGGACTTATCTATTTTCACCCTTTCCAGAATTTCCAACACCTCTTCCCTACATACCTCAAAGCCATCCATTCTAACTAATTGTGACTCAATATTCACATCGGCAACAATGTCCTGTTCCTGAGTGAATATTGACAAAAAGTATTCATTCAGTGTCTCTCCAATCTCTTCAGCCTCCACGCACAATTTCCCACTACTATCCTTGGCTGGACCTATTCCTACCCTAGTCATTCTTTTATTCCTGACATACCTATAGCAAGCTTTTGGGTTTTTCCTAATCCTACCAACCAAGGACTTTTCATATCCCCTCCTTGCTGCTCTTAGCTCTTTCTTTAGATCCTTCCTGGCTACCTTATAACTCTCAATCGCCCCAATTGAACCTTCACGCCTCATCTTTACATAGACCGCCCTCTTCCCTTTAACAAGGGATTCCAATTCCTTATTTAACCACGGCTCCTTCACACAACCCTTTCCTCCCTGCCTGACAGGTACATATTTATCAAGGACACTCAATAGCTGCTCCTTGAACAAGCTCCACATATCGATTGTGCCCTTCCTTTGAAGCCTACTTTTCCAAGCCACGCATCCTAAGTCATGCCTCACCGCATGATAATTTCCCTGCCCCCAGCTATAACTCTTGCCCTGCCATGCACACTTATCCCTCTCCATCACTAGAGTAAAAGTCACCGAATTGTGGTCACTGTCCGCAAAGTGCTCACCTACCTCCAATTCTAACACCTGGCCTGGTTCGTTACCCAGAATCAAATCCAGTATGGCCTCACCTCTTATTGGCCTGTCTACATATTGTGTCAGGAAACCCTCCTGCACACATTGGACAAACACCGACCCATCTAATGTACTCGAGCTATAGCTTTCCCAGTCAATATCTGGAAAGTTAAAGTCCCCCATAACAACCACCCTATTACTTTCACTCTTCTCCTGAATCATCCTCGCAATCCTTTCTTCTACGTCTCTAGGACTATTAGGAGGCCTGTAGAAAACTCCTAACAGGGTGACCTCACCTTTCCTATTTCTAACCTCAGCCCAAACCACCTCAGATGGCAAGTCTTCATCCATCATCCTTTCCACCGCTGTAATACTAGCCTTGACAAGCAATGCCACACTTCCCCTTCTTTTACCCCCACCTCTGACCCTACTAAAACATTTAAACCCTGGAACCTGCAACAGCTATTCCTATCCCTGTTCTACCCATGTCTCCATAATAGCCACAACATCGAAATCCCAGGTACCAACCCACGCTGCAAGTTCACCTACCTTATTTTGTATACTTCTCGCATTGAAGTATGCACACTTCAAGCCACCTTCCTGTTTACAGGCACCCTCCTTCGAGATTGATGCCATGTTCCTAACCTTCCTACACTCACGGTCCTGCACCCTAAAGCTACAGTCCAGGTTGCCATGCCCCTGCAGAGTTAGTTTAAACCCCCCCAAAGAGCACTAGTAAACCTCCCCCCAAGGATACTGGTGCCTCTCAGGTTCAGGTGTAGACCATCCTGACTATAGAGATCCCACCTTCCCCAGAAAGAACCCCAGTTATCCAGATACCGGAATCCCCCCCTCCCTCCTGCACCATCCCTGTAGCCACGCATTTAACGCATCTCTCCCTATTCCTCGACTCTCTATCACGTGGCACGGGTAACAAACCAGAGAGAACAACTCTGTTTGTTCTAGCTCTGAGCTTCCAACCTAGCTCCCTGAAAGCCTGCCTAACATCCTCAACCCTCTTCCTACCTATGTCGTTGGTGCCAATGTGGATCACGACTTCAGGCTGCTCCCCCTCCCCCTTAAGGACCCGGATAACACAATCAGAGACGTCACGTACCCTTGCACCTAGGAGGCAAGATACCAATCGTGAGTCTCTCTTGCCCCCGCAAAACTGCCTATCTGTGCCCTGAACTATCGAGTCCCCAATAACTATTGCTCTGCTCTTCTCCACCCTTCCCTTCTGAGCAACGGGGACAGGCTCCGTGCCAGAGGCCTGAACACCATTGCTGGAATTCTAGATTACTGATCAAATTTTCATCTTGAGATGTAGTTTTATGCTTACTTATTTAAAATCTTTATTATTGTTCTAGCCAATCCCTCTACCATGTTTTTATTGAAATAACTTTCAATATAGTACTTTTGGAATAAACTAACTTGTTATCTCCTTTAAAATGAAGATACGCTGCTTGTTATTTTTGAACTGAAATACCTTAAAAATATATAAACAAATTTTAAGTTCATGGGCTACTTTGAGGAAAGGTCTGAGAGGTGATTGTGACAATGTATATTTTATATGCTCAAGCATCTAAATTGATACATGTGGATATTATCATTTTCAGTAGTTATAACTCTACATTATTATAGCAACACAAATCTCAGCCACTCTAATAATAATAAATAAGATATTTGGATATGAGAAACAAAACAGAAGTTGCTGGAAAATCTCAGCAGGTCCTGCAGCATCTGCGGAGAGAATGCAGAGTTAACATTTCAGGTCCAATGACCCTTCTTCAGAATTGGAATATGGTGTATCAAGGTGTGAGTAAGCAAGGGGTGTAATAACAATGAATGTGTGAGCAGCACCGTTGGTTGACATACTCCGGGCTACTGTTTCCAATTTGTCATCAAGTTGTGAATAAAGTTAATTACTTGGTGTTTGATTAGAAGTAATCTCCAAACAAGAACTTAACAGAACCACATTTGAACTTTTCAACCACATACAGAAAGCCCTAAAGCACTCCAACATACCTCTCTTGTGAGATCTCAGCACACACTCAGAACTGAAGCCAGCTTTGGAGGCTGAGAAAAATCCTTCTAAATATAAAATATGATCGGCCAGTGTTGGTATTAGTGGTCACAAGTTTGAAAACAAGTACCACTTGTAATTCAAATATTTGCTATTTGATTTCTTATTGTCACATGTACCAAGATACAGTGAAAAGTATTATTTTGCATGCTAGCCAGACAAATCAGAGCTTGCATAAATACATCAGGGTAATAGAACAGAATGCAGAATATAATGTTACAGCTGCAGAGAAGGTGCAGAGCTAAAGTAAAAAACTAAATAAAACAATGTGTCACCTTTCATTTAATGAACGTATTCTACAAGCACAGCTTGGTCTACAATTAGAGTGTTTTAAAAACCAACACATTCAGCATTCGATACAAAAATTCCATTGAATTCCTCCTGAGTCACTTCGGCTTTGATATCATTTTAAGGATCAATTTCAGGATCAAATGACGCTCTTTTCAGTTACAGAATGATCCCTTTACAACAAACGATCTTCCTCTCCCTTCACTGCATTAGACATTTACATGTCTTCACATTTCACATTATCACATCTCACAGTTTGATAACGAAACCACCAAACGTAAAGCAAGACAATGCACATACCTTGCCCTCTTTGCGAAAGTTTATTCTTTATCAATGTTTCACATATTCCATTTGATGAAAATATAATCCTTGAATGCCTTGTTGAGGGAAATTGGAATTCATTGTTTCATCTGGGATGTGATAGAATGGGTGCTCATATTAATGTCACAGTACGCTAATGAATTGCTGGAAATACTGACAATTTTGGTATCAAACTCTTTTGGTAGTGTGAGCAACTTTGGAAGCACTAGGCACCTTTTTATTCCCATGAAGTGGCTACATCAACAAGCTATTGTGCTGAAAATTTTCCATGACCCACTTTGGAAAATTTTAAGTGGGTACTGATGCGAGTATGGTTTTATTTTTAATACTCACTCATAGGATGTGGGTGTCACTGTCGGGGCCAGCATTTATTGCCTGTCCCTAGCTGCGTTTGAGAAGGTAGAAGTGAGCTGCCTTTGAACCACTACAGTAGTTCACTGCTGTAGGTAGACCCACCAAGCTCTTACAGAGGGAATACCAGGATTTGATCCAGCAACACTGAAGGAAAAGTTATATATTTGCATTTGCAAGTTAAGATGGTGACTGGTGTGGACGGGAATTTGCAAATGCTGATGCCATGTATATGCTTCCCTTGTCCTTCTAAACTGTGTGGCACATTGGCTCAATGGTGCCTTACAACGCCAGGGAGCCAGGTTTGATTTCACCCTTGAGTGATTTTCAGTGTGGAGTTTGCATATTCTCCCTGTGACTGCATGAATTTCTGCTAAGTCCAAAAATGTGCAGATTAGGTGGACTGGCCACACTAAATTACCCATAGTATCTAGAGATGTGTAGGTTAGGTGTGTTGACCATAGGAAATGCAGGGTTACAGGAATGGAGGATGGCGATGGGGTTGGGTAATGGTAGAATGCTCTTTGAAGGATTGGTTTGGATCTGTTAGGCCAAATGCCCTGTTTCCACACTGTAGGGATCTGTGGAAGTGGTCGTGGATTTGGAAGGTACTGTCTGAGGACCATTAGTGAATTTCTTCAGTGAATCTTGCAGATAATACACATTGCTGTCACTGAACACTGTCAGTGATGAAGGGAGTGGATGTTTGTGGGATGCAGCACCAATCAAAAGGCTGATTTGACCTGGATGGTGTCAACCTTGAGTGTTGTTGAAGCTGCATTCATCTATACAAGTGGGGAATATTCCATCACACTCCTGATTTGTGCCTTGTAGGTGGTGGACAGCCTTTGAGGAGTCAGGAAGTAAGTTACCAGCTACATAATTCTTTGCTTTTGACCTGGTCTTGTAGCCATTGTATTTATATGGTTCATTCTGTTCAGGCTCTGGTCAAATGTAATGCCCAAAATATTGGGGTTTCAGTGATGGTAACGCCATTGAATGTCAAAGGGTGGTTGTTATAATGTCTCTTATTGGAGATGGTCAGTGCCTGACGTTTCTGTGATGTAAATGTTACTTGCCGTTTATCAGCCCAAGCCTGGATATTGTTCAGGTCATGCTACATTTGAACATGGACTGTTTTAGTATCTAAGGAGTTGCAAATGGTGCGGAGTATTCTCCAATCATCAGCGAACAACCCTATTTCCAAGCTTATAGAGGAAGGAACGTAATTTTTGAAGCACCTGAAGATGGTTGGGCCTAGGGCACTCCTATAAGACCATAAGACCATAAGACATAGGAGTGGAAGTAAGGCCATTCGGCCCACCGAGTCCACTCCGCCATTTAATCATTGCTGATGGGCATTTCAATTCCACTTACCAGCATTCTCCCTGTAGCCTTTAATTCCTTGTGACATCAAGAATTTATCAATCTCTGCCTTGAAGCCATTTAGCGTCCCGGCCTCCACTGCACTCCGCGGCAATGAATTCCACAGGCCCACCACCCTCTAGCTGAAGAAATGTCTCCACATTTCTGTTCGGAATTGACCCCCTCTAATTCTAAGGCTGTGTCCATGGGTCCTAGTCTCCTCGCCTAACGGAAACAATTTCTTAGTATCCACCCTCAAGCCATGTATTATCTTGTAAGCTATTTAGATCTCCCCTTAACCTTCTAAACTCCAATGAATACAATCCCAGGATCCTCAGCTGTTCCTCGTATGTTAGACCTGCCATTCCAGGGATCATCCGTGTGAATCTCCGCTGGACACTCTCCAGTGCCAGTATGTCCCTCCTGAGGTGTGGGGCCCAAAACTGGACGCAGTACTCCAAATGGGGCTTAACCAGAACTTTATAAAGGCTCATTAGCACATCGCTGCTTTTATATTCCAACCCTCTTGAGATAAATGACAACATTGCATTCGCTTTCTTAATCACGATTCAACCTGCATGTTTACCTTTAGAGAATCCTCAACTGGCACTCCCAGATCCCTTTGTACTTTGGCTTTATGAATTTTCTCACAGTTTAGAATGTAGTCCATGCTTGTATTCTTTTTTCCAAAATGCAAGACCTCACATTTGCTCATGTTGAACTCCATCAGCCATTTCCTGGACCACTCTCCCAAACTGTCTAGATCCTTCTGCAGCTTCCCCACTTCCTCAATACTACCTGCCTGTCCACCTAACTTCGTATCATTGGCAAACTTCGCTAGAATGCCCCCAGTCCCTTCATCCAGATCATTAATATATAACATGAACAGCTGCGGCCCCAACACTGAACCCTGTGGGACACCGCTTGTCACTGGCTGCCATTCCAAAAAAGAACCTTTTATCCCAACTCTCTGCCTTCTGTCAGACAGCCAATCCTCAATCCATGCCAGTAGCTCACCTCGAACACCATGGGCCCTCACCTTACTCAGCAGCCTCCCACGTGGCACTTTATCAAAGGCCTTTTGGAAGTCTAGATAGACCACATCCACTGGATTTCCCTGGTCTAACCTACTTGTCACCTCTTCATAGAATTCTAACAGGTTTTTCAGGCACGACCTCCCCTTACTAAATCCATGTTGACTTGTTCTAATCCGACCCTACTCTTCCAAGAATTTAGAAACCTCATCCTTAACGATGGATTCTAGAATTTTACCAACGACCGAGGTTAGGCTAATTGGCCTATAATTTTCCATCTTTTGTCTTGATCCTTTCTTGAACAAGGGGGTTACAACAGCAATTTTCCAATCATCCGGGACTTTCCCTGACTCCAGTGACTTTTGAAAGATCTCAACCAACACCTCCATTATTTCCTCAACCACCTCCCTCAGAACTCTAGGATGTAGGATATTTATCAATTTTAAGACCTTCTAGCTTTTCTAGCACTATCTCTTTTGTAATGGCAACCATACTCAACTCAGCCCCCTGACTCCCTTTAATTGTTGGGATATTACTCATGTCTTCCACTGTGAAGACTGACGCAAAGTACTTATTAAGTTCTCCAGCAATTTCCTTATCTCTCATCACTAGCCTTCCAGCATCAGTTTGAAGTGGCCCAATGTCTACTTTTGCCTGTCATTTGTTTCTTATGTATTAAAATAAACTTGTACTATCATTTCTAATATTACTGACTAGCCTACCTTCATATTTGATCCTCTCCTTCCTTATTTCTCTCTTTGTTATCCTCTGTTTGTTTTTGTAGCCTTCCCAATCTTCTGATTTCCCACTGCTCTTGGCCACTTTATAGGATCTCTCTTTTTCTTTGATACATTTCTTGACTTCCTTTGTCAGCCATGGCTGTGTAATCCTTCCCTGGATAATCTTTCTTTTCTTGGGGATGAACCTCTGTACTGTGTCCTCAATTATACCTACAAACTCCTGCCATTTTTGCTCTACTGTCTTCCCTGCTAGCCTCTGCTTCCGGTCGATTTTCGTCAGTTCCTCTCTCATGCCCTCATAATTACCTTTATTTAACTGTAACACCATTACGTCCAATTTTGTCTTCTCTCTTTCAAACTGCAGACTGAACTCTACTATATTATGATTGCTGCTTCCTAAGTGTTCCCTTACTTTAAGATCTTTTATAAAGTCTGGTTCATTACATAGCACTAGGTCCAGAATAGCCTGCTCCCTTGTGGGCTCCATGACAAGCTGTTCAAAAAGCCATCCTGTAAGCATTCCATGAATTCCTTTTCTTTGGATCCACTGGCTACACTATTTACCCAGTCCACTTGCATATTGAAGTCTTCCATGATCACCGTGACCTTGCCTTTCTGACATGCTGTGCCCTGGTCCTGACCACTGTTAAGAGGTCTGTACCCAACTCCAATTACGGTTTTTTGGCCTTTGTGGTTCCTCAATTCCACCCATACAGACTCCATATCATCCGACCCTATGGCGTTCAGTGCCATAGATTTAATTTTGTTCTTAACTAACAAGGCCACCCCGCCCCCTCTGCCCACCTCCCTGTCTTTTCGATAAGTTGTAAATCCTTGGATGTTTAACTGCCAGTCCTGAACCCCCTGCAGCCATGCCTCTGTGGGTGCCTACCACATCATAATCATTCACGATGATCTGTGCCGTTAATTCATCTACTTTGTTACGAATGCTACGAGCATTCAGGTAAAGTGCCTTAATGCTAACTTTCTTATCATTAGAGATATTGGAAGTCATAAGATGACCTAGGTTATCCTTCCCTTTTGTTGCATTCCTAGTCTGCCGCAAGCTTAAATCCACCTGCATACATGTTATCCTCCTGCTTATCTTTCCATTTAACTCCATACTCCCTGTCACTTTCATTTTTCCTTTCCCCAACTCAGAAGTTTATAGTCCTACTGACCACCCTATTTATTCTCTTCGCTAGAACATTGGTACCAGATCGGTTCAGGTGGAGACCATCCCAACGGTACAGATCCCCCCGGTTCCAAAACTGATGCCAATGCCCCATAAGTGGAATCCCTCTTTTCCACACCAATCCCTTAGCTACGTGTTTACTTCCCTAATTTTCTTATCCCTATGCCAATTGGCACGTGGCTCGGGCGTAATCCTGAGGCACTCTTGTGGAGACATTCTGGAGCTGACATGACTGACCTCCAACAACCACAACCATCTTCCTCTGTGCCAGGCATGTCTCTAAACAGAAGTGATTTTTTCCCCTTAATTTCCATTGATTTGAGTTTATCTGGAGCTCCTTGATGTGGTGCGAGGAAAGCACAGCCAGTCAGGCAGCATCCGAGGAGCAGGACTGTCGATGTTCCTAGTTGATTATACCCTTACTGTGGAACTCCTTGATGCCATACTCGGTTTGAAGTGACAATGTGATTTATTTTTGAATGCTCCTTCTCAAGACCAGGCCAGTGGGAGTTCCCTAAATTGTTGGTGCCTTTTATCTTGGTCATCTTGTTCCATTCTTGCACCAGTTTTTCATTTACACCAGGCTGCCTCAATATAGTACAGTCATTTGATGAGTTAGCAAGTGTTAACAAAATTAGCTTTCTATGTTACATTCTTCTCACATGAGAACTCTGCTCTGTTCAATCGTTACTATGCTCTTTGTGGTCTTGGTTTAAACTTCTCCACAGCACAGTCTGTATCACCAAAATGTAACTCAAGCACAATCCAAAATATGAATTTCTGTACTGAAAAATCTCCTAATGCACGTATAGCATTAAATGTACATATATTAACTGGTGTTGACATATACGCTAATCTATGCTTAAACATTTTAGCACTGTAAAAGGGAGTTATCTTACATGTAGGTCAACTTTTATGCCATGATTGACGATAAGGATATTTCTAAGTGTTCTTTTGTGTAAAGAAATATGCATGGGAAAATCCAAATAAATCCTTTTTTTCAAACTTGTCAAGATTCTACTTTTAAAACATTGAAAAAGTAAATTAAAAATATTCATAAAGAACTAAGTTTTATAAACTGTACTAAGCTTCTAATGCATTATAGACTGAAAATAACTTACCAAGAACAAATGCAGCTACATAATTTGAGATATCTCCAAACCCAATAAAAAAGCACAATATGCAGAACACCTCCCAGCTCCAGGAGACCACTTGAATGAAGCTCAAGACTGTTTGTGTTATCATAGCTCCAAAAAGGACAATTTTTCTCCCATACCTTTAAAAAATGGGAAAATATGAAAGTTCAATTACTGGCATGGTTTACCTCGTTTTATACTTCTATATACTTGGTTTTAAGAATTTCCCTACCCCACCCATTAGTTAAACTTATCTATCTTGATTTGAAAAATTTGGCTGAGTTATTCTTTCATGGGATCTGGGTGTCACTAACAAGGTTTGCAGTTAGTTGTCCAACCTTAAGTATCTTTGAACTGAGTAGAATTCTAGGCCATATTGGAGGGCAGTTAGGAGTTAAACATATTACTGTAGATCAGAGACACACACAGATCAGGCAAGGTTGGTGAATTTCTTTCCTAAAGGATGTTGATGTGTTTTTTTTCAATGAGCTTTTGATTCAGGATTTTAGAAATTTAAGTTGTTCCCAAAGGAACATCTGGGACTCTAGCCCACTGGCATTACCATAAGGCCACATTTCCCCTGAGTTCCAAATCCTGCCTCTGTGGGGCAGAAATCACACTGTCACTTCATTAAGGCCTTTCCTTAGGGTATTGTCTTTTTAAATGTTCAAATTTTCTACTGGGTAGTGAGCAATATGCCTGCCTTGTAAAAGGCAGCCCATTATCTCTATATCTCCCTTCACGTATGTCTGAGTATTTCTAGTATTTTCCAGTTTTACACCAGAGGCCAAAGGCTGGAGCTGGAAGTCAATTTTGCAGCAGAATGTACAGGTTGGAGGTTAAAATTGCTGACACACTCCAAAAGGTGGAACCCTGGCAGAGGAATGTATTGCCAGTTCAGACCAAAGCATGTCTGATGGCACAAATAGAGGGAAAAGAAAAACACGGAGTTAGAACAAAGTTCAGATTATTCTGAATGGTTTAAGGTGAAGAATAGCACTGACTAATGAAATGTATCTAAATTGAAATGGAGTCTGAAAATTTAGTTTTTTTTTGTTTGGAAACGAGACTGTTGCTGTCTGTTTTCAGGAACTTCCAATGTCTGACTTACGCAAGTTGCCCTTTTATTCCAAAACCAAAGATTAATGAGCTAAGAAATCCTGTCTACTGGACATCACTGATGTGAATGTGAACAATCAGCTGCATTTACATTCCCAATGGATTGACTCATGACATTGACCTATAGTTAGAATAACTTCTGTATAAGCTAATACAAGGATTATAGGTGTACCTGTCTGAAATGTGTCCAGAGATGAACGCACCACTTGTCATTCCCAGAAAAGTCACTGACATGGTAAAGGGACCTTTCCAATTGTTATCACATACTAGATCCCACTGCAAAAAAGGCGCAATAAAAAATTATAATCATACAAATACAAAATCTCCTTTTAAAAAAGAGAACACTCCTTTAAACAATACCATTAGAATAAAATTCTTGTAAATCCCATAAGGAAAGCTCTTCCTCTATCTAAAACCTTGTACAAATGTTTAAATTTTCCTCAGGTTACATCTTTTCATCTTTTCTTGCAGCACAGTGGGATGTGACTCTTTGGCTTTCAATAGCCTTCTGATGTCTTCCTCAAGTAAGAAGACTTCATTTGAATGTTACAGCACATTTATTACACTCTACAGGAGTCCCCAGTTTACAAATGATTAACTTACAAATGCTCGTACTTCCATGGTTGTAATTTTAAAGACCTGACTGACAAACATCTCCCGGACTTACTTGCTTTCCATTGTCCTATGTTGTATTCTGATGTGCATACAATTTAACTTGTGAACAGACTCGAACAGAATGTGTACGCAACCAGGGGACTGCCTGTACTGACCTTTTTTTAAATCCAAGAACCATCTGTGCCCACTTTCTTGTTTAGTATCCAGAATCTGTTTCAATGGCTACTTGAGACAATTTGCTAAATATTCTGAATACCAAGACACCACTTCACCTTTACACACTTCGGTAGTTATAGCGTCCTTGGAGTCATAGAGGCCTACAGCACAGAAAAAAGACCCAGCAGCTACAGGAAAGATGTTGTGAAACTTGAAAGGGTTCAGAAGAGATTTATAAGGATGTACAAAGTTAAAAATCACACAACCCCAGGTTATAGTCCAACAGGTTTAATTGGAAGCACACTAGATTTCGGAGCGACGCTCCTTCATCAGGTGGTGGGCTATAACCTGGTGTTGTGTGATTTTTTACTTTGTACACCCCAGTCCAGTGCTGGCATCTCCAAATTATAAGGATGTTGCTGGGGTTGGAGGGTTTGAGCTGTAGGGAGAGGCTGAATAGACTGGGGCTACTTTTCCTGGAAAGTCAGAGCCTGAGGAGTGACCTTATAGAGGTTTATAAAATCATGTGGGCCATGGATAGGGTGAATAGCTAAGGTATTTTTCCCAGGGTAGGGGAGTCCAAAGCTAGAGGGCATAGATTGGGAAAGGAAAGATTTAAAAGGAACCTGAGGGGCAACTGTTTACGCAGAGCGTGGTGCATGTACAGAATGAGCTGCCAGAGGAAGTAGTGGAGATGGATACAATCACAACACTCAAAAGGCATCTGGATGGGTATATGAATAGGAGCGGTTTAGAGGGATATAGGCCAAGTGCTGGCAAATGGGACTAGATTAAGTTAGAATATCTGGTTGGCATGGATGAGTTGGACTGAACGGTCTGTGTCGGTGCTGTACATTTCTATGGTTCTATGATTCCATAAGTCTGTGCTGGAAAAAAAACTTCCTCATTATTTATTTTCAGTACTTGGCCTATCATTTTGCAAACTTTGGCATTGCAAGTGCATCTTCAGTTTGAGGCCTTTGGTGTCTCTTTGACTAGTGAAAGCAATTCTTCACCTTGACAGTTGTTTTCTCTCTCTCTGCATGTGGCATCACTGTAATCATAGCCAATCTACAGTTACATAGTGTTAGTGAGAATTCATCCTCAAATTGCTGTAATCTCTTGTGACAGTCCCACAGTCTGGTTAGATGAATTGGCCATGCTAAATTGCCCATAGTATCCATGAATGTGCAGGTTAGGTGGATTAGACATGGGAAATGCAAGGTTACAAGGATAGGGTAGGGTGGTGGGTCAGGGTGGGTGATGTGACTTGATGGGCCGAATGGCCTGCTTCTCCACTCTAGGGATTCTATGATTCTATAATTCTATGATAGCACACAATCTTTTTAACCACTGAACTGCTGACCCACTTGTAGTACCTTCTTGGCTCCTACACTCGCTGAAATTGTAAAAGGTTTTCTCTGTTGAGGTACTGTTAACACCTCTTTTCCCGCTACTACTCTTTCTCAAAAATCCATCTCTGTCCTGACAAACTACTGCTTCATCTCAAATCTTTCTTACCTTTCCAAAGTCACTTTCTGAATCTATTAAGATCTTTTCCCTTTTCTGAGTCTGAACTCACCCAAACAACTTTCTGCCTTTACCTGCCACTGTCTTGGTCGTAAGTTTTACAATTTCCATCCTTTAGCTTTCCACCTCTCTCAGCAGTCTCCAGTGCCACCAAACAGATATAATACTTCTCAGGCCTGCATCCAAAGTTAACACTAAACACTCAGCAATTTTGTTAGGGAGCTAAAATCATGGATTCCTCTGAGTTCTGAGTCTTCACTCTGTTATTGTAGTAAAAAATGAGGTCTGCAGATGCTGGAGATCACAGCTGCAAATGTGTTGCTGGTCAAAGCACAGCAGGTTAGGCAGCATCTCAGGAATAGAGAATTCGACGTTTCGAGCATAAGCCCTTCATCAGGAATAAGAGAGAGAGAGCCAAGCAGGCTGAGATAAAAGGTAGGGAGGAGGGACTAGGGGGAGGGGCGATGGAGGTGGGATAGGTGGAAGGAGGTCAAGGTGAGGGTGATAGGCCGGAGTGGGGTGGGGGCGGAGAGGTCAGGAAGAGGATTGCAGGTTAGGAGGGCGGTGCTGAGTTGAGGGAACCGACTGAGACAAGGTGGGGGGAGGGGAAATGAGGAAGCTGGAGAAATCTGAATTCATACCTTGTGGTTGGAGGGTTCCCAGGCGGAAGATGAGGCGCTCCTCCTCCAGCCGTCGTGTAGTTGTGTTCTGCCGGTGGAGGAGTCCAAGGACCTGCATATCCTCGGTGGAGTGGGAGGGGGAGTTAAAGTGTTGAGCCACGGGGTGATTGGGTTGGTTGGTTCGGGCGGCCCAGAGGTGTTCTCTGAAGCGTTCCGCAAGTAAGCGGCCTGTCTCACCAATATAGAGGAGGCCACATCGGGTGCAGCGGATGCAATAGATGATGTGTGTGGAGGTACAGGTGAACTTGTGACGGATATGGAAGGATCCCTTGGGACCTTGGAGGGAAGTGAGTGTGGAGGTGTGGGCGCAAGTTTTACATTTCCTGCGGTTGCAGGGGAAGGTGCCGGGGGTGGAGGTTGGGTTGGTGGGGGGTGTGGATCTGACAAGGGAGTCACGAAGGGAGTGGTCCTTGCGGAACACTGATAGGGGAGGGGAGGGAAATATATCCTTGGTGGTGGGGTCCGTTTGGAGGTGGCGGAAATGGCGGCGGATAATACGTTGTATGCAGGTTGGTGGTCATCTATTGCATCCGCTGCACCCGATGTGGCCTCCCCTATATTGGTGAGACAGGCCGCTTACTTGCGGAACGCTTCAGAGAACACCTCTGGGCCACCCGAACCAACCAACCCAATCACCCCGTGGCTCAACACTTTAACTCCCCCTCCCACTCCACCGAGGACATGCAGGTCCTTGGACTCCTCCACCGGCAGAACACAACTACACGACGGCTGGAGGAGGAGCGCCTCATCTTCCGCCTGGGAACCCTCCAACCACAAGGTATGAATTCAGATTTCTCCAGCTTCCTCATTTCCCCTCCCCCCACCTTGTCTCAGTCGGTTCCCTCAACTCAGCACCGCCCTCCTAACCTGCAATCCTCTTCCTGACCTCTCCGCCCCCACCCCACTCCGGCCTATCACCCTCACCTTGACCTCCTTCCACCTATCCCACCTCCATCGCCCCTCCCCCTAGTCCCTCCTCCCTACCTTTTATCTCAGCCTGCTTGGCTCTCTCTCTCTTATTCCTGATGAAGGGCTTATGCTCGAAACGTCGAATTCTCTATTCCTGAGATGCTGCCTAACCTGCTGTGCTTTGACCAGCAACACATTTGCAACTCTGTTATTGTAGCCAGTTAGCTTTTACAAGCATGAGTCCATGCATCTGTCCATGACAGTATCAGTAGGAGTGACCACCTCACATTCCATGTTGAGGCTAAGTCCTGTCTCCATTGTATTTTATGGGATAGATGTAGAACAGGTCTAGCAACTCGAGACTGGGCATTCATGAGGTTCCGTGGGCCATGAGTGGCAGCAGAACCGTACTCCAACACAATGTTACAACCTCATAGACTGGCACAACTCCCAGTCAACCATTTTCATCAAGCCAGGGGTCAACCCTGGTTCAATAGAAAGTGCAGGCAGACATTTCAGGAACAGAACTAGGCGCACCGAAAAATGAGATGTCCACCTGGTGAAACCACAAAAAAGGACTAATTATATGCCAAACAGCAAAGCAGTAAGTGACAGACAAAGCTAAGTGATTCCACAACCAAAAGTTCTGCTATACCCAGTTAGAAACAAGTTATTTAAACAACTCACTGGAGCAGGATGCTACGTAAATATCCCCATCCTTTATGAGGGAAACTCCAGCCTATCACGGTGGCTCAGTGGTTAGCACTGCTGTTTCACATGGATCCAGATTTGATTCCAGTCTCAGGCAATTGTCTGTGTGGAGCTTGCACATTCTCCCTGTGTCTGCATGGGTTTCCTCCCACAATCCATAGGTGTGCAGGTTTGGTGAATTGGCCATGCTAAATTGCTAATAGTGTTCAGGGATGTATACTTTCAGTGCATTAGGCAAACATAGGGTAGGGGAATCGGTCTGGGTGGATTCCTCTTCAGAGGGTCAGTGTGGACTTGTTGGGCCGAAGGGCCTGTATCTACACTGTAGTGATTCTAATCAGTGCAAAACGTAAGGCTGAAGCATTTACAACAATCCTTACAATGTCAATACTTAAAACAGTTACAAAATGCACTGCAGAAATTCACCAAGGCTCCTTAGTCAACACCTTCTAAACCCATGACCACTTCCATCTGGAAGGACAAGGGTATCATTTCCATGGGAACACCACCACCTGCAAGTTTGTCTCCAAGCCACTCAACATCCTGACTGGGAAACATATCATTGGCCTTTCTGTGTCACTGGTTCAACATCCTAGAATCCCCTCCTTGGCAGCATTGTGAATCTAATGACAGCACATGGACAAAAGAGATTCAAGAGGGAACTCACCAACATTTCTCCAGGGGTGAGAAACAAATGCAGGCCCAACCAGTGACACTCACATTCCATGAATGAATCTTTTAATAAGTTAAATATTCGACCCTCATACTCTGCTATAGGAAAGATGTTATGAAACTTAAAAGGGTTCAGAAAAGATTTACAAGGATGTTGCCAGGGTTGAGGGGTTTCAGCTGTAAGGAGAGGCTGAATAAGCTGGAGCTGTTTTCCCTGAAGTGTCAGAGGCTGAGGGGTGACCTTATAGAGGTTTATAAAATCATAAGGGATATGGATAAGGTGAATAGCTAAGGTCTTATCCTCGGGGTGAGGGAGTCCAGAATGAGGGGGCATAGGTTTAGGGTGAGAAGGGAAAGATATAAAAGGGACCTAAGGGACAACATTTTCATACAGAGGGTGATGCATGAATGGAATGAATTGCCAGAGGAGGTGGTGGACGCAGGTACAGTTATAACATTTAAAAGGCATCTGGATGGGTATATGAATAGTACAGTGCTGGAAAAGCACAGCAGGTCAGGCATTGTCCAAGGAGCAGGAGAATTGATGTTTCAGGCATAAGCTCTTCATCAGGAACTGAAATGTTAATCCACCTGCTCCTCAGATGCTGCCTGACTTGCTGTGCTTTTCTAGCACTACACTCCCGACTCTGATCTCCAGCACCTGCAGTCCTCACTTTCTCCTGAGTAGATGAGAAGGCAGAGTTTGGAGGGGTATGTGTCAAATGCTCGTAAATAGGACTAGAATAATTGAGGATATCTGTTCAGCATGGATGAGTTGGACCACAGGATCTGTTTCCATGCTCTACAATTTGGCAGAACGGTAGCACAGTGGTTAGCACTGCTGCCTCACAGCGCCAGAGACCCGGGTTCAATTCCCGACTCGGCCGACTGACTGTGTGGAGTTTGCACGTTCTCCCCGTGTCTGTGTGGGTTTCCTCCGGGTGCTCCGGTTTCCTCCCACAGTCCAAAGATGTGCGGGTCAGGTGAATTGACCATGCTAAAATTGCCCGTACTGTTAGGTATAGGGTAAATGTAGGGGTATGGGTGGGTTGCGCTTCGGCGGGTCGGTGTGGACTTGTTGGGCCGAAGGGCCTGTTTCCACACTGTAAGTAATCTAAACTCTATGACTCGATGTTAAAATATGTTTGTACTGCTGCCTCACAGCGCCAGGGACCCAGGTTCAATTCCCGCATCAAGCAACTGTCTGTGTGGAGTTTGCATATTCTCCCTGTGTCTGTGTGGTTTTCCTTCGGATGCTCCGGTTTCTTCCCACAATCCAAAGATGTACAGGTCAGGTGAATTGGTCATGCTAAATTGCCCATAGTGTCAGGGTGATTATAGGATAGGGGAATGGGTCTGGGTGGGTTACTCTTTGGAAGGTTGGTGTGGACTTGTTAGGCCAAACGACTATTTCCATACTGTAAGGAATCTAATCTAATCTAAATGTCATCAAAAAAAACTGCAGGAGAAAGAAAAATTGGAAACACTAGTTGCCAGCCTTACATCCAAACAATGGTAAAATATTTTGTGTTCTGCTTGGCAGACTACAGAGAAATCATCTCTTACACTTGTATGACTTAGAGACCAAAGTCTTGTGAAGAATGATTGGGATCTTCCCATCAGAGCAATATGGCCAGTTTGTGAATTCTCAATAAGATTGTGACTGAATCTGGCTTCTTGGAATTAAGCCAGATTGTCATGTTCATGGCAAACATACAAAATACTTTGGATTAGTCTGAATATGTGTGTGCTGAATATTGATGCCAGAATCTGACATAACCTTCTCTTAACTGTTGAATTCTCTCTCAGATATAGTATTACCTGGAGTGCTGCCGCTTGTGTGCAGAGTTAAAACACGGAGCTAACCAAAACTCAGTGAGCTAAAGTTGTTACAGCACATTACATTTTCTGCTCTAGCAACAGGAGGACAGACAGTGTGTTTTAAAATCCACTCAAGTTGATTTCAGAGGAAACTCACACGTCATCCAAGAAAGCTGGAGCTTTGGTAAATAGATAATGTCTCCATTTTCAGAAATGAGGATCTTGAAGGAATGAACAATGGTCCAAATAAATTTGTTAGAGGTCTATATGTGACTGCAGATATACATAGTGGGGTTGACTTTTAAATACCCCAAATAATGGCCTATCAAGGCACTCAAATCTCAGGCCATTCAGAATTGATAACAAATGGATATGGATATTTTAGGAGAAAGAGACAAAATATGGTGGATGGAGTTTAACGTGGATAAGTGTGAGGTCATGCACTTTGGTCGGAAAGAAGGGAATGCAACATATTTCGGGGTATTCTGGTGCAGAAAAATCTATATGTCCTCATTCATGAGTCACAGAAAATGAGCATGCAGGTACAGCAAATAATAAAGAAAGCGAATGGAATATTTTATAGCTAAAGGAATAGAATATCCAGAAAAACCTTAATTGTCCAAACAAGACAGGCAGGGAATAATTTGATCAGATAACGGATTGTTCTGATAGAACATAGAATCTCTACAGAGTGGAAACAGTCGGCCCAACAAGTCCACACCAACCCTCTGAAGAGTAACCCACCCAGAACCATTCCCCTACATTTTATCCCTCACTAATGCACCGAAACTACACATCCCCAAACACTATGGGACAATTTAGCATGACCAATTCACCCTAACCTGTACATCTTTGGATTGTGGCAGGAAATGGGAGCACCTGGAGGAAACCCACACAGACACTGGGAGAATGTGCAAACTCCACACAGATAGTCGCCCGCGGCTGGAATCGAACCCCGGTCTCTTGCGCTGTGAGGCAAGGCTGAGCCACCATGCTGCCCCAATAACAGATAGCATTTTTACAGACCTTAAGGTCCTTTTCAGATAATCTGAAATGCAGATAATTAATGTTCAGAAATTAATGTTCTGTAAAGGTAAGGAAGTATTGATGCAACTATACAAGGCATTGGTGAGACCGCAGTATGGTAAGATCAACTAGGAGAAAGGTGCAGTGAGAGAGGGACTCACTGAGATCCTTGTAGAGGGAGGAGGAGAGCTTCCTCAAGTGTAGAGGGAGGAGGTAAGACCACACCTGGAGTACTGTGGGCAGTTTTGATCCCCTTATTTGAAGAAAGATGTAATGGCATTGGAGGCAGTTCAGAGGAGGTTCACTAGCTTGATTCCAGAGATGAGGGGTTTGTTATCACAGAGTCATAAAGATGTACAGCACAGAAACAGCCCCTTCAGTCTAACTTGTCCATACCAACCAGAAATCCTAATCTAGTCCCATTTGCCAGCAATTAGCCCATATCCCTCTAAGGGTCAAAGTGTGTGGTGCTGGAAAAACATAGCCAGTCAGGCAGCATCCGAGGAGCAGGAGAGTCAATGTTTTGAGCATATGCTCTTCATCAGAAATGACATTCCTGATGAAGAGCTTATGCTCAAAAGGTCAACTCTGATCTCCAGCATCTACAGTCCTCACTTTCTCCATATCCCTCCAAAGCTCTCCTATTCATAAACCAATCCAGATGCCTTTTAAATGCTGTAATTGTACCAGCCTCCACCACCTCCTCTGGCAGCTCATTCCATAAATGCACTAACCTCTGCATGAAAAGGTGCCACTTGGGTCCTTTTTTTCCCCTCTCACCATAAAGCTATGCCCTCTGATTCTGAATCCCCCACCACAGGGAAAATATTTAGTTTACTTACCCTATCCATGGCCCTCATGATTTTATAAACCTCTATAAGGTCACCCTCAGCCTCCAGCACTCCAGGGAAAACAGCCTCTCCCTATAGCTCAAATCCTCTAACCCTGGCAACATCCTTGGAAATCTTTCCTGAACCCTTTCAAGTTTCATAACATCCTTCCGATAGGAAGGAGATTAGAATTGTACACAATATTCCAAAAGTGGCCTAACCAATGTCCTGTATAGCTGCAACATGACCTCCTAAACTCCTATACTCAATGGTCTGACCAATAAAGGAAAGCATGTCTTCTTCCCAACCAATCTACCTGAAACTCTACTTTCAAGGAACTATGAATTTGCGCTCCAAGGTCTCTTTGCTCAGCAACCCTCCCCAGGAACTTACCATTAAGTTTATAAGTCCTGCCCTGATTTGTCTTTCCAAAACACAACACCTCACATTTATCTAAATTAAACTCCATCTGCCACTCCTCCTCAACCCATTGGCCCATCTGATCAAGAGCCCATTGTACTCTGAGGTATCTTTCTTCGCTGTCCACTACACCTCATAGAGTCATAGAGTCATAGAGATGTACAGCACGGAAACAGACCCTTCGGTCCAACTCGTTCATGCCGACCAGATCTCCCAACTCAATCTAGTCCCACCTGCCAGCACCCAGCCCATATCCCTCCAAACCCTTCCTGTTCATATACCCATCCAGATGCCTTTTAAATGTTGCAATTATACTAGCCTCCAGCACTTCCTCTGGCAGCTCATTCCATACACGTAACACCCTCTGTGTGAAGAAGTTGCTCCTTAGGTCTTCTTTCCCCTCTCACCCGAAACCTATGCCTTCTAGTTCTGGACTTCCACAACCCAGGGAAAAGATTTTGTCTATTTATCCTATCCATGCACCTCATGATTTTATAAATCTCTATAAGCCTCTGACGGTCCAGGGAAAACAGCCCTAGCCTATTCAACCTCTCCCTATAGCTCAAATCCTCCAACCCTGGCAACTATACCACTTATGCTCACATCCAAATTATTTATATAAATGATGAAAAGTAGTGGACCTATCCTTGTGGCAGTCCACTGGTCACAGGCCTCCAATCTGGTACCACGTTAGCCAATATCCAGTCTTCCAGCAGCTCACCTGTGACTATCACTGATACAAATATTTCACAAGGGCCCAGCAATCACTTCCTTAGCTTCCCACAGAGTTCTAGGATACACCTGATCAGGTCATGGGGACCTATCCACCTTTATGTGTTTCAAGACATCCAGCACCACCTCCTGTCTAATAAGGACATTTTTCAAGATGTCACCATCCCCCACATTCTGTATCTTCCATGTTCTTCTCCACAGTAAACACATGCAAAATACTCATTTAGTATCTCCCCATCTCCTGTGGTTCCATACATAAGCTGCCCTGTGATCTTTGAAGGGCCCTATTCTCTCCCTAGTTACCTTTTTATCCTTAATGTATTTGTAAAAACCCTTTGGATTTGCCTTAATTCTATTTGACAAAGCTATCTCATGTCCCCTTTTTACCCTCCTGATTTCCCTCTTAAGTATACTCCTACTTCCTTTATACTCTGTGAATATTCACTCAATCTTTGCTGTCTATACCTGACATATGCTTCCTTTTTCTCAACCAAAACCTCAATTTCTCAAATCATCCAGCATTCTCTATACCTACCAGCCTTACCTTTCACCCTAACGGGAATATACTGTCTCTGGACATTCATTTTCTCATTTTTGAAGGCTTCCCATTTTCCATCCGTCCCTTTACCTGTAAACATCTGCTCCCAATCAGTTTTGAAAGTTCCTGCTTAATAGCGTCAAAATTAGCCTTCCTCCAATTTAGAACTTCAACTTTTAGATCTGGTCTATCCTTTTCCATCAGTATTTTAAAACTAATAGATTTATGGTTGCTGGTCCCAAAGTACTCCCCCACTGACACTGCAGTCACCTGCCCTGCCTTATTTCCCAAGAGTAGGTCAAGTTTTGCACCTTCTCTAGTACTGAATCAGAAAATTGTCTTGTACACACTTAACAAATTCTTTTCTATCTAAATCCTTAAAACTATGGCAGTCCAATTTATGTTTGGAAAGTTAAAATCCCCTACCATGACTACCCTATTATTCTTCCAGATAACTGAAATCTCCTTACAAATTTGTTTCTCAATTTCCTGCTAACTATCAGGATGAAGACAGAGTGAACAGTTTAGGCCTATACTCTCTGGAATTTAGAAGAATGAGGGGAGATCACATTGAGGTATTCAAGATGATAATAGGTCTGGATAAAATGGACGTGCAGCAGATGCTTTCTCTTCTGGGGCATTCTAGGACAAGAAGTCATAGTCTTAGGACAAGGGTTAGCAAATTAGAACAGAACTGAGTAGAAACTACTTCCCCCAAATGGTTGTGAATCTGTGGAATTCCCTACCCCAGAGTATAGTAGATGCTGGGACAATAAATAAATTAAGGAGGAGTTAGACAGGTTTTTAATTAGTAATGGGTTGAAGGGATATGGACAGAAGGCAGGAAAATGGGATTGACGAGCATATCAGCCATGATCGAATGGTGCAGCAGACCCGATGGGCCGAATGGCCTAATTCTGCCCATTTATCTTCTGAACTTATGCTGGCCTTGTTGGTGAAACCCATTAAGGTAAAGTCATCATAATCTCACCAAACCATAGGACTGATGTCTCATTAGAGACAGATGACTGCTGTTGGTTTAACCTGAGGCTCACTATACTTCAGGGGAGGTTAAGAAATAGAATCCTTCATGGTAACCTCAGTAGGACTTGAGCCCATGCTGTTGGCATCACTACATTGTTAACTGAGCTAACTAACCCCATATCCCATGTGTATTACAGGGAAAGAAAATGTGGATTCTGGCTTCTGTCCTCTCTTCAGATTTTTTTTTTACTTTTTATCACTTTGTTTAAAGCTTCCAACTAGGTAGAACAGGCAGAGGGAAACAGAAGATCAGATTCAAGATTGAAGTGAGAAGAGATCTGAGCAATCGAGTGATTAAATTACTTGTATAACTACCCTCTTTCAGATTATTTTTGGAGTGAAATGTGTTGCATGATTTTGGGATGTAGGGATAGGAGCCATCAATATAGAGAGGCTCCATCGTGTGTTCAGATGGAAATTAGCTGGCAACATTCTTGACTCTAAGTAATAAGTTTCAAGGCTCAAGTTGCATTCCAGAATTTGAGTTCAAAAAGCAACAGTAACCCTCCAATCTGGTACTGAGGGAGTGCTGCACAGCTGGAGGCGCTATCTTTTGGATTGTGCCATAAACCACACCCCATCTGCCTACTTGAGTGGAACTTCTTTGTTTTATTTTATACATTTGGGGGATGTGGGCTTTGTTGACTGAGCCAGCATTTATTGCCTGACCATAAATGCCCTTTAGAAGGTGATGATGAGCTGCTTTCTTGAATATTGCAATCCATTTGGTGTAGGTACAGCCACAATACTGCAAAAGATCTCATGGCATCATTTTGAAGAAAACTGGGGCAGTTAGCCCTGGTGTCTTGATCAATACTAATCCTTCAGTCAACGTCACAGAAACAGATTATTTTCTCATTATCACATTGCTGCTGTAACATTTTACTGTGTGCTAATAAGCTGTTGCATTTCCCACATTACAATGGAGGCGACACTACAAATAAGTACTTTGATTGCAAAACATTCTGTGACATTATTTCTTCTTCCCTTTTATCTTTCCTTCTTTCTTTCAACTGGTTGGGGTTACTTGGAGAAAATATAGCACATCTTCAGAGGGAAATGGGATTGGGTGGGTTACTCTTTGAAGGGTCGGTATGGACTTGTTGGGCCAAAAGGCCTGTTTCCACACTGTAGGGAACCTAATCTACTTTCAGAAGGACTACTGCATTTTGACCCAATGGATGTGGTCTATCTAGACTTTCAAAAGGCCTTTGATAAGGTGCCACACGGGAGGCTGCTGAGCAAGGTGAGGGCCCATGGTGTTCGAGGTGAGCTGCTGGGATGGATTGAGGATTGGCTGTCTAACAGAAGGCAGAGAGTTGGGATAAAAGGTTGTTTTTCAGAATGGCAGCCGGTGACGAGCGGTGTCCCGCAGGGTTCAATGTTGGGGCCACAGCTATTCGCATTATATATTAATGATTTGAATGAGGGGACTGGGGGCATTCTAGCGAAGTTTGCAGATGATACGAAGTTAGGTGGACAGGCAGGTAGTACTGAGGAAGTGGGGAGGCTACAGAAGGATCTAGACAGTTTGGGAGAGTGGTCCAGGAAATGGCTGATGGAATTTAACGTGAGCAAGTGCGAGGTCTTGCTCTTTGGCAAAAAGAATAAAAGCATAGACTACTTTCTAAATGGTGAGAAAATTAGTAAAGCCAAAGTACAAAGGGATCTGGGAGTGCTAGTCAAGGATTCTCTAAAGGTAAACATGCAGGTTGAGTCCGTGATTAAGAAAGCGAATGCAATGTTGTCTCTTATCTCAAGAGGGTTGGAATATAAAAGCAGAGATGTGCAACTGAGACTTTATAAAGCTCTGGTTAGGCCCCATTTAGAGTACTGTGTCCAGTTTTGATCCCCACATCTCAGGAAGGACATACTGGCACTGGAACGTGTCCAGCGGAGATTCACACGGATGATCCCTGGAATGGTAGGTCTAACATATGAGGAACGGCTGAGGATCCTGGGATTGTATTCATTGGAGTTTAGAAGATTAAGGGGAGACTTAATAGAGACATACAAGTTAATACATGGCTTAGAAAGGGTGGACGCTAGGAAATTGTTTCCGTTAGGCGAGGAGACTAGGACCCATGGACACAGCCTTAGAATTAGAGGGGGTCAATTCAGAACAGAAATGCGGAGACATTTCTTCAGCCAGAGAGTGGTGGGCCTGTGGAATTCATTGCTGCAGAGTGCAGTGGAGGCCGGGACGCTAAATGTCTTCAAGGCAGAAATTGATAGATTCTTGTTGACTCGAGGAATTAAGGGCTACGGGGAGAATGCTGGTGAGTGGAGTTGAAATGCCCATCAGCCATGATTGAATGGTGGAGTTGACTCGATGGGCCGAACGGCCTTACTTCCACTCCTATGTCTTATGGTCTTATGGTCTTATCTTCAATAAACTGTCCTAAACTCTCATGGTACCTTCATAGCCCTATGAACTCATTAGCTCCTCTGCTTCCTAACTCTTTCACATGCATAACTACTACCATATCTACCTAAAATTATGATTTGGAGATGCAGGTGTTGGACTGGAGTGCACAAAGTTAAAAATCGCACAACATCAGGTTATAGTCCAGCAGGTTTATCTGAAAGCACTAGCTTCAGAGCGCTGCTCCTTCATCAGGTGGTTGTGGAGTATAAGATCATAAGACAGAGGATTTTTAGCAAAGGTTTACAGTGTGATGTAGCTGAAATGATGTATTGAAAAAGACCTGGATTGTTTGTTAAGTCTCTCACCTTTTAGAATAAATATATTGATTTCAGTTCTTTCATATGTAAATTGCAAGCATTTACAAGTTACATTCTCAAGTGAACTTTAACTTTCATACACTCACACATACACACCCACACCCACACATGCACCCCCTTACAGACTTATGCCCCTTTACACACACCCACGCACATACACACACTCTCTTACAGACACTCATAACCCCTCCACACACACACACACACACACACACACAAGTATGTTTGTGGGGTGAATTTGTACTTGCAGAATTACATTTTACTTTGCTCAAAAACTGCATGAATCTATGTAAGATTCTGTAAATCCATTTTTTAGATTAGAATCAGTCTGACCATTGTGGCACAGACAGTCTCACACAGGGCACCTCATATCTGCAATGCATTATCTGGGCTGACATGACACCAATTGTTAAAGTTCACTTGAGAATGTAACTTTTAAATGTTCTTCAATTTACATATGAAAGAACTGAAACCTACATGTACAGTCTAAAAGATGAGAGACTTAACAAACAATCCAGGTCTTTTACAATATATAATTTCAGTTACATCACACTGAAATCTTTTGCTATAAATTCTCTGTCTTACAATTGTGTACTCCACTACCACCTGATGAAGGAGCAGTGCTCCGAAAGCTAGTACCTCCAAATAAAACTGTTGGACTATAACTGGTGTTGTGTGATTTTTAACTACCTAAAATTACCCATTTAACGTTTGTGTCCTCCCCTACCATTTGACCCTCCATCCATGAAGTGATCCTATTCCTAATTACTCTCCTTGAGTATAGGCAACAGGAGATTCACTCCTTACAAGGCTGACCAGCACGGGCCTATTTCTGTGCTGTACCATCTGACTTGGAACGCAAGGCATATGATATAATTAGTTGGCTTCAGAATGCAACTGGTGATTAATTTTTCAGATTCAAATAACATCGGCGCACACACACACCCTGCTACTCTTTTATCATTCCATCACCCTTTCACTTTTCCTCCATCTCTCTCTCTCTCTCTCTCTCTCTCTCTCTCATTATCTCGAACCACAATCTCTCTCTTTCAGTTTTCAAGATGAATTTTCTTAAGTTTATGCAGAACCAAATTAAAATCAGAACCATCAACCTTTCTGTTTAAAAAACATTTAGTTTCTTGACCAAAGCTTTTTTATAGGAGGATGTGTTAGGTGGAAAAGATTAACTTTTTTGTTATGGTGAGAGCCCTATTGCATATAGGAATGCAAAAATCCAGGTTTCTCTACATCTTGTGGAGATTAACACTGTAGAATCACACAATCACTGCATTGCGGAAAGAGGTCATTTGGCCCAGTGAATCTGCACCGACCCTCTAAAGGGCATCCCACCCTATCTCCATAAACCCGCATTGACCACTGCTAATCCACCTAGCCTGTGCGTCTCTGGACATTACATGGCCAATCCGTTTAATCTACACATCTTTGGATTGTGAGAGGAAATCGGAAGACTGGGAGGAAATCCATGCAGACATGCCTGAATGTGCAGACTCCACACAGACAGTCACTCAAGAATAGAATCTAACCACTGAGCTAGCCATAAAAAGAGGTCACAGACCAGGTGATTCCCCACTTCAAGTTTGATCTGGTTTGAGATCTGATCCCAGGTCCAGGAAGCATGCAAGGTTACAATCCCAGGAAGCAGAAAACAGTCTGGGCACTGGGGATGTTTATTTGAGGGAGTCTGATGCGGTGGGAGGTTTGAGGTCTGAGGAAGTGTTTTCGCTCATGTCAGGGTGCATTCCCAGGACAGCCTCTTGAGGCTGTTGGATATCCCAAGGTCTGCAAAGCAGGTTCAGTACAAGGCTTAAAATGGTCATCTTCCTCTTGGGAGCAAGATGGCAGTGTACCCCTTGTCGCATCTGAATAAATGCTGATGTCAACAATAGGAGTTAGGTTCTTAATAAGCTTCTCAGAAAGAGAAACACATTTAAAAGTATAACATGTGGAAATGAATATGTTGGTGGCACTGAAGCAGTATTGTGAAGTGTACAAGACAAGTTGGACCGCTGTGTGTCATTCACTAGTTTCCATTTCCTCCCACTGGGCTCCAGCTAACCCATCCCCCACACCCTGCCTGAATGTCTATACTTAATCTGATGCACTCACCCCTGTGAAAATTCACTATAAAATTAAAAGACTGTAAGAGCACAATCACTCAATAAGATCATGGTATTGTCGGATAATCCTCAATTTCACTTTTTCCCTGTAACCCATGATTCCTTTCATGATTATAAATCTGGCAGTCTTGGCCTTGAATATACTTAATGACACAGCTTCAACAGTCCTCTGAAGAAAAGAATTGCACAGAGTCACTCTGATCCTCATCTCTTCCTCATCCTATCTGGCTGACCCTTTACTCGGAGAATATGCTCACTGGTTTGAGATTCTCCATCAAGGAGAAGCAACCTCTCAGAATCTATCTTGCCAAGCCCCCTCACAATGTTATATGTTTTAATAAGGTCATTTATTATTCTTCTAAGTTCCAATGAATACAGGCCCAACCTACTCAACCTCTCCTTATAAGAAACTCTTCCATGCTCAGGGTCAACAGAATGGACCTTCTCTGCACTGTCTCCAATGCCAGGACAGTAGTCCCCAGTGTCCACAATGGATACATTCTGAGACGTACCGTGGATGACCGAAACCGAGGATGATAGAGAACCCATTACTTAAATGGAAATATGCCTTCCCGGCAGTCCCCTGATTCTGGAATCTTCCATGTAATATTTTTGGGCTGTGGCAAAGCGTGGAAGCCGATTCTGTGAATACAGCGTTCGCCCTGTTTATCTTTGCTTAAAGAAGGGGAGCAAAACTGCTTTAGGTATTCTAGTGCCTTGTCTAGTTTTAGCAAGACCTTTCCATTTTTATTTTCCATTCCCTTTGAAATAAAGCCAAGACTTGATGGTCTTCCCCATTAGCTGCTGAACTTTAATGCTAGATTTTTTTAGATTTATGCATGAGGACCCACAAATTCATCTATGCTGTAGCTTTGTGCAGTCTTGTCACCTATATAAATAAGATTCAGCTCTTCTATTCTTCCAGCCAGTGTGTATAACATGGCCACATCATACTCCATCTGTCAAAATTAATCAACCCATTAAATTGTCCATATTCCTGTGTAGACACCACATGTCATCCTCACCATTTGCCTTCCCATCTCATTGTCAACCACAAAACCGACAATAGTGCATTTACTTTCCTCACTCAAAGAACGGCATGGTGGCTCTGTGGTTAGCACTGCTGCCTCACAGCACCAGGATCCTAGGTTCAATTCCAGCCTCGGGTGACTGTCTGTGTGGAGTTTGCACATACTCCACGTGTCTGCGTAAGTTTCCTCCAGGTGTTCTGGTTTCCTCCCATAGTCCAAAGATGTGTAGGTCAGGTAATTGGCCATACTAAATTGCCCAGTGTTAGATGCATTAGTCAGAGGGAAATGGGTCTGGATGGATTACTCTTTGGAGGGTCAGTGTGGACTTGTTGGGCTGAAGGGCCTGTTTCTGCACTGTAAGGAATCTAATAAAAAATAATAATCTAATCTAACAAAGTCATTAATATATATTCTAAATAATTGTGATCCCAGAACTGATTCCTGTAGCATTCCACTTGTTAACAGTTGACATACTGAAAATGGCAGATTTATCACAAGTTCCTATCTTCTGTTAGTTATCGAATCATCTATCTATGCTCAAATACCATACCCAGACACCAGCTCTTAACTTATTGTGAACCCTAAATGCAATATCTTATTGAACAACCTTTGGGAATGTAAATATAACCCACGTATCAGTTCCCTTTATATATTCTGTTCGTTACATCCTCAAATAATTCTAAGAAAACTGTTAGGTGTGAGCTCACCTTCATGAAGGCATGCTGACTTTGCTTAATTATAGTACATATTTCTAAATGTCCCACTATTACATCCATTATGAGGGAATATAACATTTTCACAAATGACAGATGATAAACTAACTGGCCTGTTGCTACCTGTTTTTGCTTACTTCCAATTTGTGTTACCTTGGCAGCTTTCCAATCCTCTGGGACTTTTCCAGAATCTAAGGCATCTTGAAAGATTATTACCAAGATATTCACAATGTCTGTAGCTACTTCCCTTAATATCCTAGAATGCATCCCATCAGGTCCAGGAATATATCAGTCTTTAGCCCCACTAGTTTCACGAGTACTAGATCTCTAGTCATAATTATTTTAGTTACTTTCTTTTTTCTGCCCCTTGGTTATTTTATGTCTTTCAAATGTTATTAGTGTCTCCCACTATGAAGGCTGATGCAAAAGTATTCATTCAATTCATTAGCTATTTCCTGATCTCCATTAATACTTCCCTAGCAGCATTCTCAAAGGAGCCTGAGTTCACTTTGGCCTCACTCTCTTGTTTTTTTTTGGAATGTGGGCATGGCTGACTGGCCAGTATTTATTGTCTAGATTAGAGTGGTGCTGAAAAAGCACAGCAGGTCAGGCAGCATCCGAGGAGCAAGAAAATCGATGCTTTGGGCAAAAGCCCTTCATCAGGAATATCCTCTATTCCTGATGAAGGGCTTTTGCCTGAAACATCGATTTTCCTGGTCCTTGGATGCTGCCTGACCTGCTGCGCTTTTCCAGCCCAACTCTAATCTAGACTCTAGTTTCCAGCATCTGCAGTCCTTGTTTTTACCCTTTTTACCCCTTTGGCCAGTATTTATTGCCCATCCCTAGCTCCCTTGAACTGAGCTGCTTACTGTGCCATTTCAGAGGGCAGTTGAGAGTCAATCATATAGCTGTGGGTCTGGAGTCACATGTAGGCCAGACCACTTGAGGAAGGCAGATTTCCTTCACGAGTAAGCCAGTTTGGTCTTTCTGATAATCAACAATGGTTTCTCAGTTATTGACAGATCTTTAATTTCAGATTTTTTTAAAATTGAATTCAAATTCCACCACCTGCCATGAAGGAATTAAACACGGTCCCCAGAACATTAACTGAGTTCCTGTGACTAGTGATGATATCACTACTCCCCACTTTATGTATCTGAAGAAGGTCTTGTTTTTGAAAGTACTTGCTAGTTTATCCTAGTTTACTTTCTCCTTCTTTGTTATATTTTTTGGTCACCTTTTCAATGTTAGTCTAACATTCGTCATCTTCCAGTCTACCTCTCATCTTTGACACTTTGTGTACTAATTTCCAATTTGACTCTATTGTTATCTTCCTTGATTTACCATGATTGATCCCCTCACTAGAATCCTCCTTCACTGGGATATACTATCCTTGTGAGCTATGAACTATTTTCTTAAACCTCTCCACTGTTCCTCAACCATCATTTCCAATAATCATCAATTCATATTCCATTCCACTTCACACGACCCTTAATCCTTTATAATTACCCTTACGTAAGTTCAGCACATTTGTTTCCAACTCAAGGTTCTCACCCTCAAACTGAATGTTAAATTTTACCATGTTATAGTCAGTGTTCCCTTGGGATCTTTTACTCTGAGATCATTTATTATACATGTCCCATATTACCAAATCAAAATATGATGATCCCAGGTTGGACCCATAACATATTGTTCCAGGAAACTGTCCCAAATACATTAATTTGATTTATTATTATCACATCTACTGAAGTACAGTGAAACATGTTGCCTTATGTGCTTTACAGGCAGACTGTACTATACAAGCACATCAGGATAACACAACAGAGTGCAGGATACAATGTTTCAGCTGTCGAGAAGGTGCAGAGAGAGAGACATCGACATTAATGTTAAAGAGATTCATTTAGAAGTCTAAATGTATGAAATATTCCCTGTGGCTAATCCACTAATTTGATTTTCCCAATCAACATGAACATTAAAGTCACCCATGATAATGAATTGCCTTTTTTACATACACTCAGCATCACCTGATTTGTTATCTGTCCTGCAGTAGAGCTGCTGTTAGAGAGCTTGACCATGACCATTAGTGTCTTCTCCCCTTGTTCTTTCTTACCTCCATACATATGGATTCTATACCTTCAGATTCAAGATCATTCCTTGTTATTGTAATTATTCCACCTCATAGCTACTCAACAAAGCTACCCCATCCACCTTTCCCTTCCTACCTGTCCTCTTCAAAATATTTACATGTCAGTATATATTTAGTTCGATAGCTCCCAGCTTTAATCTCTTTTCAACTATGCCTCCACAATGATTATAAGATCATACCCATTAACCCATTTATGACATGAATTTTTTTGTTCTGAATACTATGTGCATTTAAATAAAGACCCATTAATTTTGCCTTTTTGCAAAGTTTACCTGCTTTGACTCTGTTTGTTCCTCGTTTGCACCACTCTGCGTATTATTACTAAATAACTACAATTCAGTACAGCCATATCCTTTCGCTTTCTAAATCCACCATCTCCCTTCCCCCCTCCCCTCTAATTAGTTTAAAGCCATCTCTACAGCCCTAGTTATTTCATTCACCAGGACACACTGCCAGATTTAAGTGAAGTTTGTCCCACCAAAACAGCTCCCTTTTATCCTGGTTCTGTTGCCAGTGTCACACAAACTGAAACCTATTCCACACCAACAAATTTTGAGATCCTTTTAACTCCTTGACTTCATCTATCCTGTCTAAATTTGCCTTGGGTTCAAGTAGTAATTATTACCTTGAAGGTTCTGCTTCTAATTTAGCTCCTAGCTGTTCAAATGTTTGCAGCTGATCCTACTTTCTCCTCCTGCCAATATCGTTGGCACAAGAATGACAGTAACTGTATCTCTCCCCTCTTGCTCCAACTTCCTCTCCAGCCTGAGGAGATGTCTAACCCTGGCACTCGGCCGCCTTTGGGACTCCTGCTCACTGCTGCGGAGAATACTATCTTGAGTTTATTTATTTATTTGATTTCTTTATTGTCATGTGTACCTTGATACAAAATAAGGTGAAAAATGTTGGATAGCATCACCAGTCTCTGGCGCCATGTGGAAACATAGGAAAATGAACCAAAATATGGAACATAACAGCAGAAATATTTAAGAAATAATGAAATTGTACAGTGTTTACAGACTGTAAAGTGTACAACTTTACAGCCCTCCTTGTTGAGTACTCTGCCATAGGCCTGTTGGCCAGATACGAGTCCCCTTTGCCCCACCACCGCTGCTAGAAGGAAAGTTGTCCACTCTTCAGTGCCATCTCTCCTACAATGACACCCTTGCCAATGTGAATCCAATGTAGACTGCCACAGACACAGCAGGTGCTGCACCAGCCCAAACATGACTCCACCGCCGCCATGAGTCCTCTTTGGGCCTACCTAGCCGATGCAGCCAGTACTGATGTAACAGGGTCTCCTACTATATCCAAACTCACCACCACCTCCACGAATCTGCACAGACACCACCGGGAAGCCAAACTCACCTCCATAGCAGCAGCTATGATTCTGATTTTGATTTTATTGTCACTTGTATTTTATAGTAAGAATGTAATAAAACACAGTGAAAAGCTTTCAGCTCTTGCCACTAATCGGCAACATTTTGAACAATTCAAGAATAAAGGAATAAAAGAAGAAAGACAGAGCTTGAAGAGAATTCATCAGTTCTGAACCAGCTCATTATCATCAATGACCACTGCGTTGCCATCCCTCTGCCATCACTTCGCTTCTGGCTATACCTGACCCAACCAACATCGATACCACTGATCCTCAGGCGTCATCTTTGCTGCTAAGCTGATAGTCCCCCACCGCCGCCCAGCCTCTGCCTGCGCTGGACCCCTCAATGTCAGAGTCATGGCTTTCACTGCTGGGTCCATTTCAATGTCACCGTGAGGACTTCTGCCACCAGCAGCACCGTATCCAACCAATGAAGTCTCCAATTCTCAGGTGCCAGCTTTTGTCGCTGGGCCTAGCTTGCTGACGTTGCCTCTGCCAATGTAGCAGCTGCTGATTCCAGGCCCTATGTTTTCTCCGGAAAAGTAAATAGGGACTTACTCCCCTCTATGCGGGGCCTGCTTAAGGTTCATGATCTGGGCCCCCTCGGGGTCCTAGGTAGGCCTGCCTGAGGTTCTTACACTGACTCAAAACCTCTCAAGGTGTGCGCCCCGGATCGGTGCACTGGGCTCTCACCACCACTGATGCTGTCCAAGGTCAAGACAAGGAACGTAAGTAAGAAAAGCTGTGACCAGAAGTCTATGAGTCGGTGTGAGGACAGCCTCGTCCTAGCCACTGGAAATCCAAACCTGCCTCTGATGCCTGCACCATGAGTCTGTACTGCTGGGCTGCCTTGCTCCCACCGGTGTTGTCACCAGGACTGAGTTCTTCACCAAGTGGTAAATAAAATAAAAGAGAAAAAAAAAAGAGGAGGAGAAAAAGAAAAGAAACAAAAAGGGAAGCAGATGGAGCAGACAAGACACAGGCTCCGAAGCCTTACTCCACCATCACCTTACCAAATTTATCTACCCCCTCGTTATATGGGGAGGTGATGGCCTGGTGGTATTATCAGAAGATTATTGATCTAGAGATCCAGCTAACATTTGGGTACCTGGGATCACATCCTGCTATGGCATATGGTAAAGTTGGGATTCAAAAAAGTATCTGAAAATAAAAGTCTAATGATGACCATGAAACCATTGTTGGAGAAACCCATCTGGCTCACTATTGTCCTTGAGGGAAGGTAATTGCCATTCTCACCCAGTCTGACCAACATGTGACTACAGACCCACAACAATATGGTTTACTCTTAACTGCCCTCTTGGCAATCTGTGATGAGCAACAAATGTTGGCCTGGCCAACAATGCTCACATCCCCTTTAGTGAATAAATGAAAAAAAAAATACTGTTCCCCCACTATAACTACATTGATACATATATAATTTAGGAATTGATGTTGTTTAGGCATGCTAGCTCAATATATGAGATGCTGCTCACAATGAAGATTGCTACCACTATTCTCTTAGAAGTATTAAAAACTACAGGGCCTGTTTGATCTAGTGTAGTCAAAGAAAGTACTTTCTGGTCTAACCAGAAGTGAGCTATGTAGTTAACAAGATAGAGTTCATATCATGTTAACCGCTAGTTACAGGTTACATTAGTATGATAGATATTGTTACAGGGACTTCGGAAAGCCTAAACTGTCCTAATGACATCTTCAGAGTGGATGGTCCTTATGGCACTCCTCAATATTAACTATTTCACCCCCTTTCTGATATATTATATAACAGTTTTAGACACTCGTTGAGTCAGCAACAAGGTTTGCCTTTGTTATCATCTGAATTTTAATATTTAAACAGTGGCTCCATTGGTGACACTCTTGCTGAGGTCCTGTGTTCAAATCCCATTCCAGAGCTTGACATGAAAGACAAGGACAAAGAGAGTGCTATACCATAGGAGGTGACACTTTTCAGATAAAATGTTAAACTCAGGCCCCTTCTGCCTCCTTAGGTGGCTGCAACAGATCCCATTTCAGAGGAGTTACTGCAGTGTCCTTGCCAATCCCTCGATCAACATCACAAAATAAAAAGCAAATTGTCTGGAAATGGTCATATTGCTGTTTTTCGGTGTGTAAATTAGTTGCTGGATTTCCTCCAACAGTATCTTTGCTTCAAAAGTATTTCATTGGCTATATTTTGAGTTGCCCAGTGATTGAAAAACGAGTTAATGGAAATGCAACAGTCTTTCATGGAGTCATAGAGATGTACAGCACAGATACAGACCCTTTGGTCCAACTCATCCATGCTGACCAGATATCCCAAACTAATCTAGTCCTATTTGTCAGCACATTGCCCATATCCCTCCAAACCCTTCCTATTCATACACCCATCCAAATGCCTTTTAAATGCTGTAATTCGACCAGCCTCAACCACTTCCTCTGTCAGCTCTTTACATACACGCACTACCCTCTGCATGAAAAGTTGCCCCTTAGGTCCTTTTTAACTTTTCTCCTCTCATCTCAAATCTATGCCCTCTTGTTCTCACTCCCCACCCCAGCAATGGGCTGAGGTGTGGCAGAAGGAGTTTCATTTGGATAAATGCAAGGTATTACATTTTGGTAAAACAAAGAAGGGCAGGACTTATGCAGGATTTTCTTTCCACCTGCTAAAATGTTCATTCTCACAAAATGTTGCATGTGAGTGATCAAGATCAAGTGAAGTCTTCTGAACAAACAGGGCTACAAAATGCTATAACAGTGCAGGCCAGAGGTGTTGTGAGGGAGGGGGAGTAGAGTAAGGTGATGCAGGGCTACAGATTCAGGAATAAGTGCAATGTTATAGTCGAAGAGGGAGACGGTACACGGTTAGAGGTTGAGGCAAGTGAAAAGGAAGATATTGGGATAAATGGGAAACTTAGAGGATGGGGAGGATTTGAGATAGAATTCAGAGATGTATGAAGTAGGATTTTAGATAGAATTGAGAGAGGCGAGAAGGGGTGGAAATGAGGAGAAGGCAATGACCTAGTGATATTATCGCTGAACTGTTAATCCAGAGACCCAAATAATGTTTTGGGGTCCTGGCTTTGAATCCTATCAAAGCAGATGGTGAAATTTGAATTCAATAAATACATGGAAATAACAGTTTAATGATGATAATGAAACCATTGTCAATTGTCAGGAAAAAAACCCATCTGGTTCACGAATGTCCTTTAAGGAAAGAAACTGCCATCCTTACCTGGTCTGACTGTATATGTGACTCCAGACCCACAGCAATGTGGTTGACTCTTAATGCCCTCTGGTTGAATAGGGCTGAGTAATAAATGCTGGCCGAGCCAGTGATGCCCTCATTCAGTGAATGAATAGAGTAAGGCAAAGCAAGGCCGCTGGCAGCACACAGACAATGGATGCATTGAAAGGGGTGTTGCTGAGGTAGAATTGGATGCTGTCATTTTACATGTGGAAAATGGCTCAATCGCTTCAAATTTTGCCACAAAGGTGTAAAATGCAGATTTAAAGGAAGAGGAAGCAAAGGATAACTCATATGGAAGCTCAATAGCTAAGAGCACACATTCAGATGATGCTATCACTGGAGAAATGCTAGGTATAATTAAATACACAAGAGTAGAGATGAACAAAGATTGTTTCCTTTCAAGCTTTAATATCTTTCCCACAATGCAAAGCCTAAAACACAAATCTGAGGAAAAATATGCTCACTACTACCTCTGGGTTTTTATATTCCATACATTAATGATAAAACTTAGAAATCAATTTTCTATAGTCCCTAAAATCTACAAGTCTTCTGGCACGTCTGCCAAAATTCAGATGGTAGTAAATGGGTCATCCAAGTGCAATGTCAGGATCCTGTTTTGCCAAATCCCACCTCCTGATGAAACTATCTGAAGGATAGTTTGGGTGGAGCCCAAATATATGCCCTAAGTCAAAAGGTGATGACCAGGAAAACAGCTCACAGGGTGCAAGTAGCTTATAAGTAGTCAAATTGGCCATGACATCAATGCAATCATGGTCCTGATGTAAATCTCCAATACCCTCAGCCAACCTAGTGATATAGTAAGTTAATAAATGCTCATCAGATCACACTATATGGTGTCCAACCCTCATCTGTCTGGGGTTCCAGGAACCTACTCCCAATATTTATATAATATTCAGGACTGTTATATCTAATTATTGAATCCTAATTTCACCCTTAGTGAAATTAGGATTCAATCATTCTCACCCTCCGAACAAGATAACTCAGATTTAGTTGCCTACCTGATTTCTTTCCTTCAGTGTTATTCTATGCAACACTCTTTGGCACATTAGTTTTCATTTCTTTTTGTCTCTGCTGGTATGTGCCAGTTGTTTGCATCATGAATCTTAATGTTTTTCTGATGTAGACTTGACTCTGAATCTTGCTCCCCTCTGCCATTATCATCAAGTCCAAATGGTTCATTTATTTGAAGTTTTGCTGGATTAGCACTGATGGCTTGTTTTAATCCTTTGGTTTTGACTTCCAGTCTTGAAGGCTCGTTCACTCATCTAACCCTCATATGCTTTCAGGGTCTTCATATCAATAGCCTATTTTGAAATGAAAGAATTCTTTTTTGCCTGTCACTTGTATTCTTCACTTGGCACATCGGCAATGTGAGAAGTAGCTTAATTTAGATGTACTTTATTTTCATGTGATTTCACCTGCAACCCTCTGTCCCTTCCATTTTAGGATAATTTTATTTCCAGTTCCATCTTGTTGAGACTAGTTCCTGTTTATTTTTAGAGAAGTGTGCACCCATCCAATATTTCTGCTGCTAAAGCTGGCTACAGCCTTTGAACTAAAGCCTTGGGAGCTTTAAAATAGAACAGAAGAATTCTCTTTCCTAATCCTCGCTGTTACTAATGCTTCATCATGTTGTGTGACATTGGGCAGAGGTTTCCTTTCCCTGGTGCAGTGTGAGTGTTGGTGAGAAATGTGATGAAAAAATCCAGAATCTCAATTTCAAGGTTTTGCAATTTTCCCTTTTAAATCTAAATGATTTCTTCAGTGTTTCATCTTTAAGCAGTTCCTACCGTAACTCCATGTATTTGCATCTCATTACTACCCCAAAGTATCTTACTTGTACCTCACTTTCAATTCTCCTCTCCTTTCCTCAGAAATATGTGGGACACAACCTAGAAGTCAGAGTCATTACCTGCTGGCCACAACAATTCAGCGGCTTGTCTTGGACCCTATGCAACTGCTTCTTCCCAACTGCATTGTTCAATGTAACTTGGCACCACCCCTCTTGACACTTTATTTACGCAAGTTGGCATCAGCAAGCCACCAGCCTCAACAATCCATCATGCCCTCTCTCAGACCATCTCAATATCCATGTCAGTCATTCAACGTGGAAGCTCAGAGGTACCTATACCTTACAAGCTTCCACCAGGTCACTTTGCATGCATGGCCATATATGGGTCTCATGGATCTTGCACCTAGAAATTTGCTCAATTCTGAGTAATACCCTGCTAAATCAATTAATGAACATAACAGCTCATTAAACACTAGGATCCACAAGCATCCACTCCCTCTACCACTGACACTCATTAGCAGCAGTGTGCACTATCTACAAGACGTACTGCAGAAATTCACCAACAATCCGTAAATGTCATCTTCCAAGCCCATGACCACTTCCATTTCAAAGGACAAGGGCAGTAGATACGTCAGAAAATCACAAGTTCCCCTCCAAGCCACTCACCATTCTGACTTGGAAATATATTGTTGTTCTTTCAGTGTCACTGGGTCAAACTCCTGTAATTCCCTCCCTAACAGCATTGTGGGTCTATTTACCACTGGTGGACAGCAGCAGTTCAAGTGCTCACTTACTTTGCAGTTGCTTGAGGCTGTGTGGGACTCAGGAGTGGCAACAACAATTTAAAAGCAACAGCGAGTGTGGACAATTCCCGGACTCAGACAGACCAGCGATGTGGTTGCTTCAACAAAATTAAGCTATGGTAATGCAGGAAAGCAGAGTATTTTTCTCTTGTCTTGTGTGTCTGAATTTTGATTTAAGTTCAAACTATAACCATAAAATCTTCGCATAGTTAATGGTACACAAAAAAAAACTCTTCGCTTGATAATGTTAAGGGATTCTGCTTGTTAGCCTGACATTACCAAGAATAAGATTTTTTGAGTCTATACACAAGTTGGATTACAGCAAGGAAAAAAACAAAGTCCATGTGCTACTTAGTTAAGGTATGTTTGGGGAGCTCAAGCTTGTCTTTTCACTAGTTGCACACTGTGAAAAATTCTAAACCCTCCCAAGAATCTCTGACTATGTGGGTAGGGGGTGCCTCTGGCTGCAGTAACTCCAGCTCCGGGTTCTATGGTGGAGAACCATAGCTGGAGACACTATGGTGCATTCACTAGGCTGAGTGATTCATGGTCAGCACCTTTCAGAACTTGTTTAGCCCATAGCTTCAGGTAACGCAGGCAGACAGGGAATGTGTGATTGCCAGACAGAAGAAGGGCACCAAGCAGCTGGTGAGGGAATACCCTGAGTGCATCTCACTTGAAAATCATTTCCAGCCTTGGAACACAGTGACAGTGATTGTTCCCTTGCTCTGTGGCAATCCAGAGTGAAGGCCATGGCATTGCATCTGCTCAGGAAACTGGGATGAAGTGTGGTAGGGCAAAGGCAGTAGAGATTCATTAGGAGGGAAGTGGACTCGCACTTTTGTGGCTGTAGGAATAAAACAGATGAGTTGAAGGCATAGATAAGCAAAAGGGCCAAGACCAGATTAATCTGCAACTGATGTCTTACAGGCAATAGCCGCCATAATCAATAGTGTGGTACTGACTTTCGCTCTCACTGTTCCATGAAAAAGATAACATTGTACATAACTCATAGTGTGCTTGAGTAAACATGATTTTCTTTTTAAAAACTGCAGTCAGCTCTTTGCATCCTCCTTGGGTTAAAGCCAAAGCAAACAGGAAATAAAAGAAGTTCTTTGCAGCGTGCTACTGTGTTGACTTTAATGGGCTGTATGGTGGCACAGTGGTTAGCACTGCTGCCCCAGAGCCCCAGGTTCAATTCCTGCCTCAGGCAACTCTCTGCATGGAGTTTGCACATTCGCCCCGTGTCTGTGTGGGTTTGCTCCAGTTTCCTCCCACAAAAGAAAAATGTGCAGGTTAGGTGAATTGGCCGTGCTAAATTGCCCATAGTATTAGGTAGAGGGGTAAATGTAGGGGAATTGGTTTTGGAGGGTCGGTGTGGACTTGTTGGGCTGAAGGGCCTTGCTTCCACACTGTAAAGTAAAGTAATCTAGTAGCTTTGAGTATGTGTTCATTTTCTATAGGAATACTAACAGTGGCAAAAACATCTAAATGATTGACCTTCGCCACATATTGTGTCACATTCATGATGTTGAATACCCGCTCATCTTCTCATTGCAGGATCTTTCACTCTTCAATCCAGTCAGTCTCGCTGCTAACCTCATGTATGTGTTTATGCTTATGCAGGTCTCTGGTGCATGGCTTGTTGTTGGTGCTAGTAAGCTGTGCATGTTTTTTTATTTGGTTGCATTCTATTATAGTCCTTGATTGCATCTCTCAAACTAGATTTCTTGCATAGGCAAGCTTAATCCTATTACTCCATATGACTAGCAAAGAGCTTGACACGTAGTACATCTTCACAATGGATGTAATAGATCTCATGCCTCACACAGTGATTGATGCCTTGGTTACTGCATTAATATTGATAATTACATCTAATGGTTGCAGATTTTGTTGTCCAGCTACAATGACTTCATATTGCCCGACATCTTTTAGCCGTGTATTATGTTGTGAACTCTCTCTGTCTCCAAAGAAAACTTTGAAAAACTTTGATATGCTTTGAAGTTATAAACAGCTCCATTATCCTCTCAGATAACTCTGCCAGAAATAAATCACAATCCTTTCCTTTGTCACAGCACCTACTCTATTGATTTAATCAATTGATTCATGCGGCTCTTGCCTATAAAATATCAGTTTCAAATAGTGAATTAGAATCACAGAGTCATACAGAACGGAAACAGACCTTTAGGTCCAACTAGTCCATGCAGACCATGTTCTCAAACTAAACTAGTCCCATTTGCTTGTGCTTTGCCCCATGTCCCTTTCAACCTTTTTGATACATATATTTGTCCAAATGTCCTTTAAACATTGTAACTATACCTGCATCCACAACTTTCTCTGGCAATTCATTTCACACATGAACCACTTTCTGTATTTAAAAAAAAGTTGTCCCTAATGTCCTTAAAACTTTCTCCTCTCACCTTAAATATACACCCTCAGGTTTTGAACTCCCCCACCCTAGGGAAATGCACCTTGCTATTCACCTTATCTGTGCCCCTCATGATTTTATAAACCTCTATAAGGTCAGCAGTCAATGCTACAGTATCTATCATCTCAGCTCCAGGACATCGCTGCAGGAGTTCCTCAGGGTAGTGTCCTTGGCCTAAGCATCATCAGCTACTTCATCAATGACCTTCCGTCCATCCTGTGGATGTTAGGGAATTGGTATTCATCTTCTTCATGTTCCCTGACTCTGGCAAGTGCTGTCGATGAGTATGGAATTTATAGCCTCATTACTCTATGGGAAGGTTCAGCAATGCAGTTGCTCAGTTTTATTTTTGTTTTTCCCAATCTGTTGAAGGCTATCGCTCAGGCCTTTTCCATTTTTGTGCACATCTTCCTTTTGGGGAACTTCTACAGGCCAAATTATAACTGACTTACTGCTCAAATGAACCATTGAGATAGACAATCAGCTGTGGTCCTATTGAATGGTGGAGCTCAAAGGACCAAACTGCCTACTCCTGCTCCTAGTTTCTAAATGTCTATGAACAGCTGATCTGACCAGTCCATAAATCAAGAACTCACTGTCCGGCCAGTACAGTTCGTAGAGTACTTTATTTTCTCCAAGGCCACTGACGCAAATGTCTCTTCAGTAGAACGTTGAGCTGTTCCTACCATCTTCAAGTTTACATCATTGATTTTATTGATTGATCTCCACATGGTGTTTTTATGTTTTCCAGACATAAGGTTACTAATCTCAAAACCGGACTCGTAAATAAACATAAGTTCTATTTCAGACTTGAGGGTCAACTCTTTCAGGTAGAGGAATAGTGTATGTATGGACTGAGCTGCCAGAGGAAGTAATGCAGGCAGATACAATCACAATATTTAAAAGTCATCTGGGTGGGTACATGAATAGGAAGGGTTTAGAAGGATATGGGCCAAATGCTGGCAAATGGGACTAGATCAGTTTAGCATATCTCCTTGGCACAGATGTGTTAGACCAAAGGGCCTGTTTCTGTGCTGTATAACTCTATGACTCTATGACCTAATATGTTTGTATATCACATAAATTTGCTACCGAAGCTGAGTGCCTGTTGTTACAGAAAAACACAGCATGCTGCAAGGTCGACTGACAGTGGCTTCAAGTTCTACATCGTGGTTACTTGCTCATGATGTCCTTAAGTATCTTAAAGGAGAAAAGTAGGAAAATTAGCAGTGAATGTGAAACACATAGCTAGGTGGGGTTCTGAATGGTGAGGAGGTTGTAAAGAGGCTTCATGGTGATTTTAGATAAGCTCACTGAGTGGGCAAATAGGCAGCAATAGCAGATGTGTGACATTGTTCACTCGGTGGGAAAAGCAAAATGGCAGAGTATCATCCAATTGGTGAGAAATTGGGAAAAGATTCTGCTCAAAGGGACCAGGCTGTTGTTCTGCACCAGTCTCTAAAAGCAAACAGGAAGCTGCAGCAAGTAGTTATGAAGGTAAATGGTAGCCTTCATTTTAAGGTTTGAGAATAGGAACAAGGGACTCTTAGTGCAGCTGTATAGAGCCTTACTGAGACCACACCTTGAAGTATTATGTGCAGTTTTGATCCTGTTATCTAAGGAAAGATCTTCTAGCCATAAAGACACTGCAGCAAAGGCTCACCAGACTGATTCTTACATGGCAGATATAACATGTGAGGAGAGATAGGGTTCATAGATTCATAGAGATGTACATCATGGAAATAGACCCTTCGGTCCAACCTGTCCATGCTGACCAGATATCCCACTCCAATCTAGTCCCACCTGCCAGCACCCGGCCCATATCCCTCCAAACCCTTCCTATTCATATACCCATCCAAATGCCTCTTAAATGTTGCAATTGTACCAGCTTCCACCACATCCTCTGGCAGCTCATTCCATACATGTACTACCCTCTGCATGAAAACATTGCCCCTTAGGTCTCTTTTATATCTTTCCCTCTCACCCTAAACCTATGCCCTCTAGTTTTGGACTCCCCGACCCCAGGGAAAAGACTTTGTCTATTTGTCTTATCTATGCCCCTCATAATTTTGTAAACCTCTATAAGGTCACCCCTAAGCTTCCGACGCTCCAGGGAAAACAGCCCCAGCCTGTTCAGCCTCTTCCTATAGCTCAAATCCTCTAAGCCTGGCAACATCCTTGTAAATCTTTCCTGAACCCTTTCAAGTGTCACAACATTCTGACTGACCTGAACTCCTGTAGAGAGGGGATTTCATTGAAAACCATAAAAATTCTGACAGAGTGGGACAGACTGAATGCATGATGTTTCCCATGGCTGTGGGATTTAGAGTAATGGGTCACAGTCTCACAGTGTGGATTACATTATGTAGGACCGAGATGAGGAGAAATTCCTTCACTCAGAGGGTGAGGTGCAGTTTAAGTTTCAGCATCATCCATGTGAAAAATATCACTGCATCTAAAGGTGACGTTGGGAGAAACAGCACAGAGCTGAGAAATAGAAGTCAAAGATGGATCATTGGAAAAGCACCAGAGGTAACAGGATGATGAACCATTTGAAGTGATTCTTCGTGATGAGAAGGATATGAACTCAATCATACAAGAGTAGTCCCACCTAGCTGGACAAGAGTAGAGAGGGATTGGAGGAGGTTGGTGGGGTCAGCCTACTCAAAGGCTACAGATATGTTAACCATAAGGAAGGAATATATCTTTCATCACTGTCAATTCCGCCACCAATGAGTATCCTAATTTTGAGTCACTGCCTATAGCTTAAGCAACTGTATGTTAAACATGAATTTCATTGGAGTAGGCTAGTTCATTTCTCAGCAAATTATGTCATTTTTAACAATTAACAGCTCTTAAAAATGAACGTTTTAAGTGTTTGGTAACATAATGCTTTGTTTCCAAATACCATAAAGATGAGGCAGAAGAGTGACAGAGAAGGAAAAGAAATGAAGCCAATCCCAAGCTCCAGACCTCACCAGCTTCAGGGACATCTTGTTCCCCATTTCCAAAATGCATTGTTAGAAATATGGGCTGGCTGTGAGGTCATGCTGAGCGATTGACTACTGTAATACTGTAGCCCACTCATGTCCAATGACTCACCATGTACAAATTCTCTACCTATACTACCTTCTAAAGCACCTTTTAAAACATACAGAGTGCCAACATGTAACCTGGTCATTGCAAACAGCATATTGAATGTTTGTGTTTCTTCACCATCAACCTGTTTTTCTTCTAGGACATCTGGAGATACAAAGGCTCCTCTCCAGTAATGGATCACCCCGTTCTACAAGAGGGAGAGATGTGTGGCAGTGAGAGTGATATATTGTGTTCGTGTCATCTGCTGTCAGAGTTAAATAACTGGCTGCACGAGCAAGATTTGAGTTTTGCTAAGTGTGTGAGGGTGAAATAAGCTACAAATATCAAGCATAAGTTGTGGTTAATTTTTTAAAAAATGGGTCAGCGAGTGTTTTAGTCAGCAGTTCGTATGGTACGGCATGTGAGTCCACTGGCCTTAATCATTCATCTGAGGTCATTACAAAATTCCTGTGGTTCTACTTTGGGGTTAAACTGGCATTAGCTGCAATAGGTTCCACTGGCTTCCCAGTATTATTCTTGAGAGCCTCCTGGGTCATTAATTGAGGACGACCTCCATGTTTAGTGCACCTCCTGCACAAGGTTTCCACTGCTTCATTGAAAACCCGTGGGACTCACTGTTCCAAATTACTAAACACTGAAATGTTAACTCTGCTTCTGTCACTGCAGTTAGTGCCAGACCTGCTGAGCTTCTCCAGTACATTCAATGGGAATGCACTCTTTAGCCTTTTCTGCTCTATGCCAAGTATTCTCCTGCACTTTAAGTGCTCTTTCCAAACTGTAAGCTCCCTCCTTGTCATAGCCAGAAAGCATGTCCCCTTCAAAACTATAGGTTGCTTTTAAATGTTGGAAACTTTTACAAACTCAGACCCTCTCTCAATATTCAGGGTTAAAAATCACACAGCACTAGGTTATAATACCAACAGGTTTATTTGGAAGCATTAACTTTCAGAGCGCTGCTCCTTCATCAGGTGGTTGTGGAATAAAAGATCGTAGGATGCAGAATTTATAGCCAAAGTTTACAGGGTGATGTAACTGAAATTATATATTTAAAAAGACCTGGATTGTTTGTAAAGTCTCTCATCTTTTAAAATGACATGTTGGTTTCAGTTCTTTCATATGTAAATCCCAGAACTTTCTTACAGTTACATTCTTATGTGAACTTTAACAATAGGTGCCATGTCGGCCCAGATAGTGCATTGAAGGTGTGAGCTACCCTGTGTGAGGCTTCTGTGCCACAATGTTCAGACTGATTCTAATCTAAAAAAAGGGATTTACAGAATCTTACATGGATTCACGTAGTGTTTGAGTAAAACACAATGTAATTCTGCAAGTACAAATTCACCCCACAAACTTAAATATGTGTGTGTGTGTGTGTGTGCATGTGTGTGTGTGTGTGTGTTCTCCGACTGGGTGGGTGCAGTGTCCATTCATCCATTGCCTTAGCCTCTGCTCAATCTTGCCAATGTACCTTACCTCAGGTCATCTTTGTCTGCAGAGTATGAGATTGACGACATTGGCCAACTCACATGAGTACCTGCCACGCACATGATGGGACATGTCCCCACGTGTAATGGTGGTATCCATGTCCACACTGACACTTGTTGCAGCATCTACTGTGACAGGATTGTATGGTGTTGTCCTGAAAGCCGGGCAGTTTGCTATGAATAATGATCTGTTTGAGGTTTGGGGGTTGTTTAAAGGTGAGAAGTGGAGGCGTGGGGAAGGTCTTGGTGAGGTGCTCATCCTCATTGATAATGTGTTGCAGGCTGCGGAGAACATGGTGTAGTTTTTCAGCTCCTTTAAAACCCTGCAGAATGAAGGGTGCCCTGTTGATTGCAGCTCATGTCTGTCTCCTGAGGAGATCATTACAGTTTCTCGCTGTGGCATGTCGGAACTGGCGGGCAATGAGTTGAGCATCATATCCTATTCTTATGAGGACATCCTTGAGTACTTCCAAGTGCCCATCATGTTCCTCCTCATCTGAACAGACCCTGTGTATGCATTGGGCTTGTCAGTAGGGGATTGCTGGTTTAAAATGCTTCGGATGAAAGCTGGAGAAGTATAGCCTTGTGAGGTTATCCGTGGGTTTGCAGTAGAGTGAGGTGCTGAGGTGCCCATCCTTGTTGGAGCTGCATGTGTCCAAGAATGAGACAGATACTAGCATGTAGTCCATGGTGAATTTGATGATGGGATGAAACTCTTTGATATCTCGGTGTAATTGTTCCAGTGACTCCGCGCCATAGGTCCAGAGGAAGAAAATGTCATCAATGCATCTGGTGTATAATGTTGGTTGGAGGTCCTGTGCAGGAAAGAAGTCTTGTTCGAACCTGTGAATGAAAATGTTGGCATATTGGGGTACAAATTTGGTGCCCATGGCTGTTCCTTGTGTCTGGATGAAGAACTGGTTGTCAAAGGTAAAAACGTTGTGGTCCAGGATAAAGTGGATAAGTTGTAGGATGGTGCTCGAAGATTGGCAGTTGTTGTTTTGAATACTGAGACTGTTGCCACGATCCCATCATTGTGGGGGATGCTGGTGTCGAGTGCTGAAATGTCTATTTTGACGAGGAATGTTCCTGGTTTGACTGGTCCATAGGTGCTGAGTTTTTGTCAAAAATCTGCAGTGTCACGACAGAACCTGGGGATCCTCTGTACAATGGGTTTCAAGATGCCTTCGACATAGCCAGAGAGATTCTCACACAAGGTCCCAATGCCTGTTACAATGGGATGTCCTGGTGTGTTGGCTTTGAGTATCTTGGGAAGGCAGTAGAAGTCGTCTACACGAGAAGTACGTGGGAGGAGGGCACGTAGGGTATGCTGAAGGACTGGATCCAAAGACCTGATCAATATGTTTAGTTCGTGGGTGTGCTCTTTGGTCAAATCGACGGGTAGTTGGGTGTAGTGTTCCTGGTTGTTCAGTTGTCGGTAAACTTCCTTGCAGTAATCTGTTTTATTCTGAATGACAATGGCTTCTCCTTTATCTGCTGGTTTGATGACAATGTTGTGATTGGTTTTGAGAGCGAGGGTGGCATTGTGTTGTGATCGGGTGATGTTTTGCTCCACCTCGTGGTTGCGGCTGATAAATCTGGCATTTATATATTTCCTGACAGTTGAGCATACATGTCAAGCCCAGGGCAGAGGCCTTCCGGGGAGGTCCAAGTTGGTCACTTCTTTGGTCACTCCTCTACGGATCCCTGTGATGACTGTTCCGGTTCCTCGGTGGGCTCACTGGGATAACAGCCAGCATCTTGAAAGAATTCCTGGAGTCTCATTCATCTGATGAATTCCTCTGTGTCTGCTACAAGACCATGGGGTCCATTTTGTAGTGGAGCAGAAGTTGAGACTCCTGCTAAGAACTTCATTCTCTTCTGGTTGAAGGTGTGGTCCGATAAGTTAACAATCGACTTCTCCATGGTGGTGACATTTTCCACTGTGGTGCCAGGGTGGGCTTAGCTACTGCTGGTGGAGATGCCAAGTTTCTCCAATTTTTTTGTTCTTGGTGTGCATGTACGTGGTGTAGTTTTGTCACCATAACTGTTTGGAAATGTCCCGTAACTGTACTGCTGTATCCTGAGTGCAGGCTGAGAGTGTGGACTCCATCTTAGTTTCAAGGTTGTGGCGCCTGCTGTAGAGTTGGTGCATGAAATGACTGAGGAGTGTGCGAGAGGTGCGACGGCAAATCCTCTCCACGTAGTCTGTGTTGTAGGTTGACTTGAATGGGTCCGTGATCTGTAATCCTTCTGGGATCTTTCCTGCTTTCCTGCATTTCTGTAGAAACTTGATGTCTGTGTCGATATGTGCAATCTTCTTGGAGATCCTCTCCACTTTGAGCCGGCGGTTAGTGGTGTCGATAGTGGTCATGATTTGGTGATGTTGGTGTTGGACTGGGTGGACAAAGTTAAAAATCACACAACACTAGGTTATAGTCCAACAGGTTTATTTGGAAACAGTCGCTTTCGGAGCACAGTTCCTTCAGCATCTCAGACTTTCGGGTGACCATCCTCCAAGGTGGACATCGGGACAAGTAGCAACACAAAGTGGCCGAGCAGAGACTGATAGCCAAGTTTAGTACATTTTAATTTGCTCAAAAACTGCAGGAATCCATGTAAGATTCTGTAAATCCCGTTTTTAGATTAGAATCAGTCTGAACATTGTGGCACAAACAGCCTCACACAGGGCACCTCACACCTTCAATACATTATCTAGGCCAACATGGCACATTTGTTAAAGTTCACTTGAGAATGTAACTTTAAAAACATTCTGCGATTTACATCTGAAAGAACTGAAACCAATATGGTCATTCAAAAAGATGAGAGACTCAACAAATAATCCAGGTCTTTTTCAATATATTATTTCAGTTACATCCCACTGTAAACATTTGCTATACATTTGCTATGTTCTATGATCTTATACTCCACAATCGCCTGATGAAGAAGCAGCGCTCCGAAAGCTAGTGCTTCCAAACAAACCTGTTGGATTATAACCTGGTGTTGTGTGATTTTTAACGTTGTACACCCCAGTCCAACACTGGCTTCTCCACATCATGACAATATGCAGAGGCTGCATTGTGTACCACAATCCTTGCAATTCAGAGGCAGCACAAAGTTTGGGGCAGTCATGATTTAGAGATGCCAGTATTGGACTGGGGTGTACAAAGTCAAAAATCACACAACACCAGGTTATAGTCCAACAGGTTTAATTGAAAGCACTAGCTTTCAGAGCGCTGCTCCTTCATCAGGTGGTTGTAGACAATCACCTGATGAAGGAGCAGCACTTTGAAAACTAGTGCTTCCAATTAAACCTGTTGGACTATAACCTGGTGTTGTGTGATTTTTACCAGAGTTTGGGGCTACACAAAAAGCTGCCAGTCTGAATCAATGGAATGAATCTGCATCTGAATTTCTGCTCTGACCAAAGCCTTGTCAGGGAGAGAAAGTGGGTGTAGCAGCTTGTTATCCAATCAGCTTGTCTATGACCATGCACATTCTAGCACAGATACACTGCTCAGGTTACAGGAACACTTTGAAATGTTTTCCTTTAAGGGACAAGCAAACTAATCCAAATTTTCACTTCTTCAAAACAGGGAGGCAGGGAGCACGATCGTTTGAGATCTGTTTGATCCAGTTTCAAACAGAATGCACTTTCCTTTTTGCATTAGTATCATCTCTTGCAGTGCAGCCTGTAGCTGTACAGTATTGAACATGTTGTTCTGATCTCTTTACAACAAACCGTCAAAACATATAAGCAATCACATCAGCCTCTTTGGAAATTATTTTACACACTTTAGTAAGGGCTGGAATAAGGCTTATAAGCTGACACAGCCAATTCCCAGTGGATATCTTGTGATCAGGAAAGTTAACCTCCGTTGTATTCTGTACATATGGTCAGTACAAACCTCATCTCTGTTACAAAGATTACTTAAAATAATCTTCGGGAGGAAAATGCAGACTTTTAAGCATGTTTTCATGGGCAGTGCTGCAAACTAGTTATGCTCTGTTTTGTTTTGGGGGCTTGTGGGCAATTTTTAAAGTTATTTCCTTTATTGATTTTGAGTTGTAGCCGGGTGTGCACCTCTGCGCAGACAGCATGAGGGTTTCCGATTGTCCCATAGCCACACAGCTTAAATTAACCATTGCTGCCAATTCATGCAAAACAAGTGCTCCAGTTTTGTTTATTTTCAGCTCTCTGATCAGCTATCTGTTGACTGAAGTGAAGTATTCTGATCGCCTGTTATATCACTGTAACCGTCCTAGCCTGCTCACTCCTGCTGACATAGAATTTTTAAATACACGGTGGGTAGGTAATATAAGTTTCATATTCAACAAGAGGACTTAGTTTTACTATACAAGGTATACAAAGGGTAAAAATCCTCAAAAAGTTCAGGGGACAAATTCCAGCTCTCCTTTCAATGTCACCACATAGAACACAGGAACAGGCACTTCAGCCCACCACGTCTATGTTGACTATGATGCCATTCCAAATTGATCCCATCTGCTTGCACATGGTCCATATCCCTCTATTCCCTGCCTGTTCACCTGTCTGTCTAAATGCCTTTTAAACATTGTTATCGTATCTGCTTCTACCACCTCCCCTGGCAGTGCGTTCCAGGCACCAACATGCTCTGCATAAAAAAACTTGCCTCTCACATCTCCTTTGAAGTTTCCCCTCTCACATTAAACCTATGTCCCTTAGTATTTGACATTTCCACCCTATCCATGCCTCTTGTTATTTTATATTCTCCTATCAGGTTGCCCCTCAGCCTCTGACCTCAAGAGAAAACAATTCAAATTTGTCCAACCTCTCCTTATCATTAATATACTCCAATCCAGGCAACATCCTGGTAAACCTTTGTGGCACTGTCTCCAAAGCCTCCACATGGATCTGTTGGTCCGTTAGGCAAATTGGAGTGGGTCAAGAGGAGTGTGGAAGCTGGAGTTGATTAATGCCATGACCAGCCTTTCAAAGGACTTCATGACCACTGAAATTAAGGCCACTGGGTGGTAGCCATTGAGACATGCTGCGTGAGCCTTCTTAGACATAGGGATGATGTTGGCCGTCTTGAAACAGGCAGATTCAGTGGCCTCCGGCAGAGAACTGTGGAAGACATTAAAGCTTAGCAATTTAACCACCGTGGAGAAGAAAAATCTACAAATGGAACACTTCTACGTTAAGAAGGAGCAATTCGAGTAGAATGTAGAGCATAGAACATTACAGCGCAGCACAAGCCCTTCAGCCCCTGATTTAGTGCCAACCTGTGAAACCAATCTGAAGCCCATCTAACCTACACTATTCCATTATCATCCATATATTTAGCTAATGATCATTTAATACCCTTAAAGCTGCTGAGTCTACTGTTGTTGCAGGCAGGGCATTCCTACTGCTCTCTGAGTAACGAAACTACCTCTGACATTTGAACTATATCTATCATCTCTCAATTTAAAGCTATGAGCCCTCATGCTATCCATCACCATCTGAGGAAAAAGGCTCTCACTGTCTACCCTGTCTAATCCTCTGATCATCTTATATGTCTCTATTAAGTCACCTCTTAATCTTCTTCTCTCTAATGAAAACAGCCTCAAGTGCCTCAGAGTTTCCTCATAAAACCTTCCCTCCACACCAGGTAATATTCTGGAAAATCTCTTCCGCGTCCTTTCCAATGCTTCCAATTTCTTCCTATAATCCGGCGACCAGAACTGTACATAATACTCCACATGCAGTCACACTAGAGTTTTGTCCAGCTGCAACATGACCTCATGGTTCCAAAAGCCTTTCATTCCTGATGAAGGGCTTTTGCCCGAAACATCAATTTTCCTGCTCCCCGGATGCTGCCTGACCTGCTGAGCTTTTCCAGCACCACTCTAATCTAGATTCATGGTTCCAAAACTCAATCCTTCTACCAATAAAGTTAACACACTGTACACCTTCTTAACAACCCTACCAACCTGGGTGACAACATTCAGGGATCTATGTACATGGACACCAAAGGTCTCTCTGCTCGTCTACACTACCAAAAATCTTCCCATTAGGCCAGTACTCTATATTCCTGTTACTCCTTCTAAAGTGAATCAACTCACACTTTTTTGCATTAAACTTCATTTGCCGCCTCTCAGCCCAGCTCTGCAGCTTTATGTATGTCCCTTTGTAACCTGCAACATCCTACTGCACTGTCCACAACTCCACCGACTTTAGTGTCATCCTCAAATTTACTAACCCATCCTTTTATGCCCTCATCCAGGTTGTTTATAAAAATGACAAACAGCAGTGGCACCAAAAGTGATCCTTGTAGTACATCACTAGTAGTTGAGCTCCAGGATGAACATTTCCCATGAACCACCACTCTCTGCCTTCTTTCAGCTAGCCAACGTCTGATCCAAACCACGAATTTACTCTTAATCGCATGTATCTGTATTTTCTGCAATAGCCTACTTTGGGGAACCCTATCAAATGCTTTACTGTCATCCATGTACACCACATAAATCACTTTACCCTCATCCACCTGTTTGGTCACCTTCTCAAAGTACACACCTCGATCAATGAGGTATGACAATCCACAGTCAAAGTGTGTTGCTGGAAAAGCATAGCAGCTCAGGCAGCATCCGAGGAGCAGGAGAGTCGACGTTTCGGGTATAAAGCAGCTCAGTGGTACACTTTGTCATTAAACCAACAACTTAAAACATGGAAAGTTCACTTTGAGGTCAGAGGTGGAAGTTCTGCAAGAAGCAGTTTCAGTGCTATAGAATGGCTTCAAGCTCACCATTAGGGAACAGTATCATCAAATCAGTACATTATCTTTAAATGCTGTATGTCCAATAGCCGATGATGTTCTGGTGAGTCATAGTATGCAAGAAAGTACAACAAATGAAGTATTGATTAAAGCATTTGAAGCATACTTTAACCACAATAGAAAGTTAGTGATACAAGAAGCGAGATTTAATCAGTTATCTTCTCTTTTGGGAAAATCAGTAGAAGCATTTTGAACGGACTTATACAATCTTGCATGATGTTGTGGTTATGAGGATTTGCAGGATGAATTAGGGAACATCTAGCAGCCTGTATGGGAGATGTGAAGTCACCACATTTTCTTCAACCCAAGCAGAAGATAACTTTGGAATAGGTGATCCAATTCACTATGCCTGTATAAATCAAGGCGCAAAATTGGTCAGTACTTTGAGGAAACATTGGGGATACTTCTGATATGGCTGGATAGCTATACTCCAAGATAATGCTTCTTGGGGTTCCCTCTTGAAAACAATCAAAATGCCAGCAACAGTAGTAGGTGGTACAAAACGTTATTCCAAACAGAATCACAAGCACAATGAATATTCAGAAAGAGGATAAAGAATGCTAAAATTGTGGATCAGTTGGGATACTTTAGAAAATATTGTAAGTATCTTCACCACCTCAAAAACAAAGAAAATGTCCTGAAAAGGGAGCATTTTCAGACAATTGGAACTCCTGCAATAAGGAACACATTTACAACATTAAGGATTCAAAACAAAAGCTAAATATTGCTAAAGACATGGGAGGTCAAAGAGAGTCCAATTCAGGGCCATCAACTTGAAGATACAGGACTCCACACAATTTTTTCCAGGGCAAGTAGGGGCAATAAATTCTGGCATAAGCCTGCAATGCTTTCTTGCAATGTCTGAATAAAAAAACGACAGAATGTAAATTCAACACAGGTGCAACTGTTTCAATCTTAGCAGACAACTTAATATAGGTGAACTCTATGAGAGGTGTCATAAAGCTGGTCCCTTTCGTCCAAAATCCATTCTTTTTCTCAAAGATACTGTGTCCTTGATTTTTTCGGCAGGGTCGTAAACAGCAGGTCTCTGATTAGACTGGTTTGGTACAGCAATTAAAGGGTATTGAGTGGCTTTTTTGTTTACATGTAAACCGATGAGACTTCAGGCCAAAGTGGTCATGGTTTAGAAGTGACCTGTTTAATAAAGGGGAGTCGTCAGCTGAGCAGTTCATTCCAGAACTAGTTAGGAGTTCAACAGTTTGTTGTCTGGAAACAGACTCTCTCTCTCTCTCTCTCTCTCTCTCTCCCTCCCTCCCCCTTCTGCCCTTCTAACTTCAGCCCGTAAGCACTTGTGCCTTTTTTTTACTGTGTTTTAAGGGGGTTTGCTTATTGGGACTGTTGTGTATATTCGAAACAGCATAATTAAGTCTAGTTTGGAAAGACTGATTCAGTCGGGGTCCTTTATTCTGTTCTTTGTGTTTCATTGTGTAATTTTGTGAATAAATATTTGTCTGTTTTAAAACCTGGTAGTCAACCTCACTAACTTGCTCCGGGTAATTTTTCATGTACACTTACTGAAACAAATTGCAAAGTTATTGTGAGATATAGGTAAAGTAGTGTTACTTCTGCAATCATAATTATTTATGCAAGGTAAATGAACTCACACCAGTGTATAATTGTTTCAGCCAAGAGCTGAGTCAACAAGAATGAAAGCTATGTGAAGGAAATACATAATTGTTTTTGTATTAGCTAAAATGTGCATGCAAGAATAAAATGTGCCTGCAAACAATGGTAGATGTTACAGACAAATAGATAAGGTGCTGTGAGGGGAGGGGGTTAAGCTAGATACGCCTGTACAAACAGTAATTATAAGCAACTATTTCCGGCTTCTGCAAAACAAGAACAAACCACAATCAAGAAGTCATGAGGTCATAAGGTCATACAAGTGAGGGAAACAGATGGTAGTGAAGGAGGATATACCTAACAATGGACCATGGCGGGATGTGGTCCAACAGCCTTGTGAGGCCAGAAATAAGCATTTTGTCACAGACAAGGCCGGATAAGGCAAAAGATGAACAACAGTAATGGGCGCTGGTCTTACAGAGGTGGGAGATGTAAACAGTGGAGGAGCAATGGAAGGAGAGAAGGGAACCAAATTACATAAATATTGTGTACTATTTGAATTCAGTGTGTGTGTGTGTCCCTGCCTTGTGGACAGTGGACACAACACCCCTCTTGCAAGAGCAAAATAAATGACACCACTGATTCAGATCTTGTCTCGGGCTGAAATTATTGAAGTGAGTGAGCTTCATTTCTCACAGTTATGGTCTGGGTGCCTGCTTAAGAATGTTTTGAGTGGTTTGGCCTAGTCCATAAGCGATTGGGGGCTCTTTGTAGGATTTTAAATAGCGAGTGGTAGGTGCTAGTGTGTTTATTTCAGGTGTCGGTTTGGTTGTGTTGACAAAGCTTGGAATAGTAATGGCTCTTTCAGTCACCACAAGTTTTCTGGAAGTAGATGCGGTGACTTTGGAGGTTTTGCAAAAAGGTGAATGAGACCAAGCTGCAGGAATTAGCAGAGAAGCTGGAATTGGAACCACCTGCTTCTGTGAGGAAAGGAAAGATCATTACAGCAGTATCTCAGCATTTAAACTTGCTGGAGAAACCATCAGAATCTATAGAGATGGCAAGAATTCAATTACAAATGAAGCAGCTTAAGTTAGAGGTGAGAGAGAGGGAAAGGACAGCAGAAATGAAACAGTTTGAGTTATAATTAAAAGCAGAAGAGAGGGAAAAAGAGCAGCAGAACAGAGAGAAAAAGAGAGAGCTTTTGAACTTCAGAAACTGACACTTGAGAAGGAAAGTCAGCTTAAAAGGCTGGAGATAAAGGTTGAGGGTAGGTTTAGTGACGAAAAGAGTGAAGATGAGCAAACCCCTGGTAGTCAGAAGCCTAGTGAGAAACTGTTTAAATATGTTTAAGCATTGCCTAAATTTGATGAGAAGGATGTGGAAGCCTTTTTCATCTCATTTGAAAAGGTGGCTAAACAAATACAGTTGCCAGTGGCAATGTGGGTTTTGTTGATACAAACGAAATTTATAGGTAGGGCTAGTAAGGTATTCATATCACTATCAGAGTAGGTATCTGACGAGTATGAGGAGATGAAAAAAGCCATTTTAAGTGCATATGAGCTTGTACCAGAAGTCTACAGACAACATTTCAGGAATCTGAGGAGGGATCCAGGTCAAAGCTACATTGAGTTTGAAAGGATCAAACAGAGTAATTTCAATAGATGGTAAAGAGCTTTAAAAATTGAGCAAATCTATGATGCTCTTACAGAGGTAATTATTTTGGAGGAATTCAAAAATTCACTGCCTGAAGTAGTGCAAACTCATGTGGAAGAGCAGGGAATTAAAACAGCAAGGTTAGCAGCTGATGGTAATGAGCTGGTCCATAAGATTCAATTTGGCTTCCAGAATCAATTTCAGTCCATGAGGTTGGGGTAAAGAGAAATCCTCACATGGAAAGGGAAAGGCAGATCTCAGTGAAGATCATAGGGATAACTTACCACAGGGTAATAACAAGCCCTTGCGGGGGGAACAATGAAGATTAAAACGCTCCAGTGTTTCCATTGTAATAAAGTGGGCCTCATGAAATCACAGTGTTGGTGGATGAGGAGAAAGCCAAGAGATAGGAAAAACAGACAAGCCTGGAAGTTTTGTTGGACTAGTAACAAAAAGCACAATGAAGTTAAACAACTGCCTCAGAGTGTACAAGATGATCAGAGGTTGTCTATGGAGGAAGTGCTAGACCCGCTTAAAAAATATACATGCAAGGGTAAAGTTTATTCACACAGGCCAGGAATAGCAGGTAAAGAGGTTACAATATTAAGGGACACAGGATCCTCTCAGTCTGTAATGCTAAAGGATGAGGAGATATGTACTCCTGAGAGATTATTGCCCGGAAAGGTACTGGTAACAGGAATTCATGGTGAGACAAGAAGTGCACAATTATGTAAGGTGAGGCTAGAGAGTCCAGAGAAGAGTGGAGAATTTGTGGTATGAGTACTGGACAAACTCTCAGCACCAAGAGTACAATTTGTCCTTGCAAATGATATCGCTGATTCATCAGTAGGTGTGTTGCCTACTGTAGTTGAAAAACCAGTGGAGACGCAGGCAACTGAAGAAATGAAGGATCTTTATTCAGGAATTTTCTCTGATTGTGTGGTCACAAGATCACAGAGGCACAAGTTGAAGCAGGAGAGATCAAAAAGTACAGAATAGGAAGCTAATATAGCTTTATCTGACACTTTTTTTGATCAGGTAAGTGGAACAGAGCAGGTGCAACTAGATAAACATGCAAGTACCTTTAGCTCTGCCAAGATTATCGAATTACAGCAGAAACTTGAGAACTTAAAACAGTTGCATTTACAGAGAAGGAGAGTGAATGCATCGCTGTATGTTATTACTTAACAAATGATATCTTAATGAGGAAATGGAGATCATCACACATTCAAGCATATGTGATATGGCAGAGATTCATCAAATTGTTTTGCCAGTAGGGCATTAAAAGGAGGTGTTGCAAGTGACGCGTGAACTACCACTTGGAGGTCATTTAGGGGTGAGGAAAACACAGGCTAAAATACAAAGACATTTTTACTGGCCTGAACCACACAAGGATGTAGTTGAATTTTGCCAGATGTGTCATACATGTCAGCTAACTGGAAAACCACAGGCAGTTATAAAACCTGCACCTTTAATACCCATTCCAGCATTTGAGGAACCTTCCACAAGAGTCTTGATTGATTGCGTAGGTACCCGACCTCAAACAAAAAGTGGAAATAAGTATTTATTAACAATAATGGATGCGTTGACTACATTTCCAGAGGCAATCCCATTTCGCAACATCACAGCGAAAAGCGTGGTAAGAAGCATAACTTAAATTGTTGACTAGATATGGGCTACCAACAGAGATCCAGTCAAATCAAGGATCAAACTTCACATCCAAACTATTCAAGGAACTGGTGAACTTCAGAATAAAGCAATTCAAATCTACTGCATACCATCCGGAATTGCAGGGAGCACTAAAGACAATGTTGAGGGCTCATGGTCAGGATTATCCAAGTGATTGAGATAAGGGAGTTCCGTTTGTACTTTTTGCGATCAGAGATGCACCAAATGAATCGACCAAATTCAGTCCATTTGAATTAATTTTTGAGCATGAAGTAGGAGGGTTGCTAAAATTGTTTAAGGAGAAATTAATAAGTCAGGATTCAGAGACCACCCATGTGTCAAATTTTAGCAAACGATCAAATAAAACTGGAGAGTTGGCTAGACAGCATTTAAAAGCTTCACAGTGCACAATGAAATGGGAAGCGGATAAGAAATCACAAATTCACAGTTTTGTAAGTGGGGATAAGGTATTGGTGTTACTTCCAGTAACGGGAGCCTTTAAAAACAAGGTTTAGTGGACTGTATCAAATCAAGAGGAAATTGAGTGAGGTGAACTGTTTGGTGAGGACTCCAAACAGGAAGAAATCTCACACAGTGTGCCATGTGAATATGCTCAAAAGATATTTTGATAGGGAAGGAAAGCAAGAGGAGGAGGTGTTAATGATTACAGCACAGAAGGAAGAACCATGTTCAGAGGATTCTGAATTGGACATTCCTCAAATCAAATTGGACAATGAGGAAGTTGTCAAACATTCAGATAAATTATTGAGTTACCTTCCACAAGAAAATCAAAATGACTTGAAAGAGTTATTGCTATCACATGGGGCGATGTGCAGAAATAAACTGGGAAGTACTAACCTAATTGTGCATGATGTAGAGATAGGAGATGCTGTTCTGAATAAGTAACATCCTCATGGGCATAACCCTCTAAAGTTGGCACAGAGTCAGAAGGAGATAGAACACATGCTCCAAGATAGAATAATTGAAGTGATTTACAGTGACTAGAGCTCACCCATTGTCATGGTGCCAAAGCCAGATGGTACCCAAAGATTATGTGTGGACTATCGCAAGGTCAACACTGTTACAAAGACTGACACATATCCAATTCCACGGTTGAGGACTGTGTCGATAAAGTGCGACAAGCAACTTACATTTCTAAGTTGGACCTGCTCAGAGGCTACTGGCAAGTACCTCTGTCAGAGAGAGCAAAGGCCATTTTGTTTATTATGGATTATATTAATTCAAAATCATGCCTTTTGGTACGAAAAATGATGTAGCCACATTTCAGAGACTGACTAATAAGGCCATTGCCAGATTACCCAACTGTGTGATGTATATTGATGATTTTTAGTCACTCATGGAAGGAACATTTTCAACATTTATCAGGTTTGTTCAATCAACTTTGGAAAGCAGGCTTGGTGGTAAACCTAGCTAAAAGTGAATTTGTCAAAGCCCAAGTCACCTTCCTGGACCATATTATTGTACATAGACAAATGACCCCACTGGATGCGAAAACAAAAGGAATTGGGGAATTTCCCACACAGTTGATGAGAAAAGCAGTACTATGATTGAGTGGATTGAGTGGATTTTACTGAAAGTTTGTGCTGAACTTTAGCAGTGTAGCTGCTCCACTCACCAAATTGTTAAAAAAGGGCAAGCAGCTTCAGTGGACAGTGGACCGTCAAAAGGCATTTGACAGCGTAAAAACTGTTAAACACTGCCCCAGTATTAGCCATCCAGATTACACGAAACCTTTCAAGGTGGCTAAGAATGCTTGTGATGTAGGGGTCGGTGCGATGCTCCCGCAGGAGGATGACGAGGGGATAGAAAGTCCCATCAGATATTTTTTTCCAGGAAGTTGAACATTCATCAACAGAAATATTCAACAGTGGAGAAAGAGACTTTCAGCTTGGTGTTGGCATTACAAACATTTCAGTGTTTATATTACCAGCAATGCATCTGAGACAATCGTATACATTGATTATAACCCATTGACATTTGTGGAAAAGTTTAAGGCCAAAATTCCCAGACTGTTTAGATGGAGCTTGTTGTTGCAACCAATCAGTTTGACAATTGTGCATGTGGCAGGTCATGAAAACATGATTGCCAATGCCTTATTGAGGTTCAAGTGAGATACGGAGGTGTTCAGTGACAGGTGTGCCACGGCCTGAACTCGCATGTAGTTGTGCATGCTTGCATGTGTATAGTTAGTATAGTGTATATGTGCGTTTAGACTACTGACCAGTTTGTTTTTGAAGGGTTTTAAAAATGAAGCCATCTGTTGATATTGATGGTTCATTTTTATTAAGGGGGGAGGTGCCACAAAGCTGGTCCCTTTTTTTCTAAAAGCTGTTCCTTTTTTCAAGGATACAGTGTCCTTGATTATTTTTCAGAGGGTTCGTAAACAGGCCAGGCTCCGTTTAGACTAGCTTGGTACAGAGATGAAAAAGATGTTGAGAGGCCTTTTGTTTCTATGTAAATAGATGAGACTTCAAGCCAAAGTGGTCATGTTTTAGAAGTGACCTGCACAATGGAAGGAGAGTGGTCAGCTCATTAGCTGAGCAGTTCAGTCCAGAACTAGTTAGAAGTTTAACTGTGTGGAACCTCTCTCTCTCTCCTTCTGCCCTTCTAACTTCAACATGTAGGCATCTGTTCCATTTGTACTTTTTTTTAAGGGGGTTTGCTTATTGGGACTGTTATGTATATTCGGAACAGCATAATTGAGTCTAGTTTGGATAGACTGAGTTCTGTAGGCGTTCATTATGCTGTTCTTTGTGTTTCATTGTGTAAATTTGTGAATCCATTTTTGTCTGTTTTAAAACCTGGTAGTCAACCTAGCTAGCTTACTCTGGATAATTTTCACTGTACACTTACTGAAACAAATTGCAAAGTTATGGTCTGGGTTGCCTGCTCGAGAATGTCTTGGGTGGTCTGGCCTAGTCCATAACAGAGTCAAACCAGCTAACATGAAACCCAAAGGTCCAGGAGGCAGAGACCCTCAGGTGCATGGGAACATCAGTCATAATGGAACCAAATGTCAGTGAAACATTACAAATACTGAGGATACTATTTGACATAAAACAGACAGTTTTCCCCCACCCCCACCCAAGCCTGATCTGCTATTCAACAGGATCCTGGTCAATCAGACCTTCCTGATGTCCACAATCCTGCCCTTTTCCTAAAACCTGTGAGTTTTGTGCTATTCAGGAATCTGCATCTCTGTGTTAAATGTACACAACGACTTTGCCGCCATATCTCTCTGTAGCAAATAGTTCCAAAGGCCCTCAACCTTCTGAAAGAAGGAATTCCTCCTCATCTCAGTCTTAAAATGGACTTCTTTATTCTAAGGCTACGCCCTCTGATGCTAGACACTCCCATATTCTCAGTATTTACCATTTCAAGCCCCTTAACATCCTGTATGCTTCAATGAGATCATCTCTCATTCCTCTAAACTCCATTGAGTAGAGTCCCAACTGATTTAACCTTTGCTCATCAGACAATCCCTCCATACCAGGGATCTTCTTAGTCAACCTTCTCTGAAATGGCTCCAATGAAGTAATGTCTTTCCTTAAATAAGGAGACCAAAACTGCTCATGGTACTCCAGATATTGCCTCACCAGCACTTTGTGCAGTTGCAATAAGATTTCCTTACTCCTCTACTCCAATCCTCTTGAAACAAGGGCCAACATTCCATTACCCTTCCTGACTACCGGCTGTACCTTTGTGCTAACTTTCTGTGTTTCATGCACAAGTCCCTTTGCTTTGCAGCTTTCTGCAGTTTTTTTCAATTTTAAATAATATTCTCTTCTTTTGTTCTCCCTTCCAAAATGAACAACTTCATATTTTCCCACATTTTACTATATTTCCCTACTTTTATTCCGCTTAGTAACTTGTCTATATGTATCTATAAGTTGCTTGTATCTTTTACATAATTGCTTTTCCAACTATTTTTGTGTCATCTGCAAGTTTGGATACTTTGCATTCACTTCCTTCCTCCAAATCATGAATATATGTTGTAAACAGTTGTAGTTCCTACATTGATCCCTGTGGAACCCCACACATTGGAGATTGCCAACATGACAAAAATCCCTTCTTTCCCCTTGCTGTTTCCTACCCATTAGCCAATTCTCTATCTATACCAATATACTAGCTCCAAAACCATGGATTCTGATCTTATGGCTTAACCTTTTGTGAGGTATCTTGTCAAATGTCTTCTGAAAGTCCATCTACTGGTTCCACTCTATCCATTCAGATTGAGTCTTCCTTGAAAAACTCTAAATAAATTAGTCAGGCACTATTTCAGTGAGGAGGTAGGTCAATTAAATAAACTGAGAAGAGGAAAAACTTCTTCATTCAGAGGGTGGTTACCATTGGAATTCTCTATCTAAGAGGGCTGTGGAAGCTCAGTTGTCAAACATATTCAAGACAGAGATCGATAGAGTTCCAGATATTAAATATAGCAAGGAATATGGGGATGGTGTGGGTGCTGAGGCAGTAGATCAGCCAGAGCTAGGCAGAACCTAAAGATTGACTAGAAAATCCTGGTTGGCTTCCATTGCTTAGGCTTTTAGTGGATCTTAATGAACCGGGCTGGCTACCTGCCACTCCTTTGTGGCTAGCCATTCCACTCCACACCCTCTCTTACTCTCATCATCCTGTCTGCGCAAAAATGCTCCGAAGGGAAAAGAACCAGCCAACAAGGCTTCCTTCCAACACTGATCCAGGAGGGAGCTCCACAAAATTCGGCTTTTGCCTTGTTTCTCTTGAAGAATTTCTATCAAACAGTTTAAGAATTATCCCAATTCCCCTAGTGTTCAGCAACTTTTTTCCAATGCCTCAGTCAACTCACACCAAGCTAATTAAACTGTGGAAAGAGAATTTATCACAAAACAGAAAGCCTGGCTCGTGGCCTCTGCTGTGCTACAGAAACATCATGCATTTATTTATAAACATAAATATAAACACTTAGATCACACAAATGATGCCTGCGGGATAAAGTTTCAAGACTTTGTTTTCACTGAAGCACTGAAACAAGAGAAGGCCACGAGTTATTCTAGTTCCTTACTTAGGAACATCACAAACAGGGATGTGAGTAGGCCATTCAGCCCTTTAGTTTTGTTAACCACTGAGATTGTGGCTGCATGTCCTCCAACTCTCCTGCAATATCCAGATACCATTTGATTCCCTCAGTACTGAAACACTTATTCACCACTATTATAAATTTACTCATCAACACGGCATTCACAGCTTTCTGTTAGAGAACCCCTAAGATTCAGAAACATTTAAGTTAAGAAATTTCTCTTAATTTTTGTTCTAAATAACAGATCCTTTATTCTGAGACCATGACCCCATTAAAGGTCAAGATTCGCCAGAAAGGGGAAGTATTCTGCTAGCATTTAGAGTCATAAAGAAGTACAGCATGGAATCAGACCCTTCGGTCCAACTCGTCCATGCCAACCATATATCCCAACCCAATCTAGTCCCACTTGCCAGCACCCGCCCAGACCCTCCAAACCCTTCCTATTCATATACCCATCCAGATGCCTTTTAAATGTTGCAATTGTACCAGCCTCCACCACTTCCTCTGGCAGCTCATTTCATAGATATACCTCTGCCTGAAAAAGTTGCCTCTTGGGCCTCTTTTATATCTTTCCCCTTTCACCCTAAACTTATGCCTTCTAGTTCTGGACTCCCCCACCCCAGGAAGAGATTTTGCCTATTTATCCTATTCATGCCCCTCATGATTTTATAAATCTCTATGAGGTTACCCCTCAGCCTCTGATGCTCCTGGGAAAACAGCCCCAGCCTATTCAATGTCTCCCTATAGCTCAACATAAAGTGTGTTCTATTCAACTCAACGCCATTTAACAGTTCTCTCATCCAAGAAGCAGCTTTATGATCCACTACTGTGTTCCATCTCAGGTAATTATAGGTAACTACCTTAACGAGGTAAGGAGCCCAAGACTGTATCTCATATTCGAGGTGCACTTTCATAAAGCCCTATATAGTTGCAGTCAGACTGCTTTATTTGTGTATTCAAATCACTTTGCAATAATTGCATTCATGCTATTTGTTTTTCCAATTGATTGTTGTACCTGCACGTTAAATTAATGTGATTCATACACAAGGACCCCTGTCTAAGGTCTTTCAGAGCATTTCTGAAATTGAGTCATGTCATAGTTGATCTGTATCTTAACTCCATCTGTGGAAGCTAACCTTCACCTTATTCCTAATCCTAACCCAATGCACCTCTTGGTTCCTTTCTCATTCATATCTTGAAATTTTCAATTGATCAGTCCTGGGTCACTATAGGCAACGGTTCTTTAGATTTTAAAACTTTGCATTAAAGTAACCCTTTTTAAATTTGTAAATATAAAGATGAAAAGCAGGAAGCCTAAAGATTATACAGGCTAGTTTTCATACCTTAACTCTATGTTCCCTGGTTATTGACCCTTCAATTCACGGAAAGAGTGCTTTCCTATCCACCATATCTATGCTCTTCATAATTTTTCACATTGCCATCAGGCTCTCTCTCAAATTTTGCTGTTCCTGGGAAAACAACCCTAGTCTATGCAAATGTTTCTCATATCTGAAAAATCTAGCCAAATCAGCATCCTAGTGAATCTCTTCTGCATCCTGCCTTGTGCAATCGCATCTCTCTGTAATATGGTAGCAGCACTGTACACAGTTCTGTAGTGGTGGCTAATCAGCATTTTGTAGAGTTCCAGCATAATCTCCCTGCTCTTGTGTTCTATGTCTCTGCTAATAAAATCAAGTATATCACATGACTTCTAAACCACCTTATTTATATGCCCTGCTACCTTCAGGAACCTGTGGGTGTGCACACAGAAATCCCTCTGATCTTTAGTACTTGCTAGGGTTCTATCATTTATTGTGTTATTCTTGACATTAATTGGCCTCCTCAAGTAAATTACACCCTTTTCAGGTTGAATTCCATTTATAGCTGCTCTGCCAAGCTGATCAATCCACTGTTATTACCTGAAATTTATAGCTATCCTCCATACTATTTATCATGCTATTAAATTTCATGTCATCCTTGAACTTCTTGATCATTTCCCCAACATTTAAGTTCAAATCGTAACATTATTAAAATGGAGAGAAATGGAGGTAAGTGAGGGCCAGGGGTCCCTCTCACTGTTGTGGGAGGAGAGAGAGGGGATGTGGGTCAAAGTACAGGAGCTAGATTAGACAAAGCTAAAGGCTCCACGGTAGTGGAGAATCCTCAATTGAGGAAAAATGTAGACATTTCAGAGGCCCTCTCCAGAAGGTGGAATTGTCAGAACTTGTGTAACAGAAATGAGAAACTGGGAGAATGGGATAGAAAGCAGGGTGTGAGGATGTAATGTCTAGGTACTTGTGATAGTCAGTGGGCTTGTAATGGATATTGGTGGCTGTCTATGACAAAAAATGGAAACAGAGATGTCGAGTAAAGGAAGGGTAGAGTCAGAAATAGACCAGGTGAAGTGAGAGCGGAGTGGAAATTGTAAGTGAAATTGATTGGTTTTTCCAATTCTGGAAGAGAGAGGGAAGCAAATTCAACAATGTCAGCGATGTACCGGAGAAAGAGATTTGGGGGTCGGGGCTAAAGTAGGACTGGAATAAGAAATGCTCCATGTACTGGACAAAGAGACAGACATAACTGGGGCCCATGTGGGTACCCATGGCCACAACTTGGACCCAAAGAAAGGAGAGGAGTTAAAGGAGAAATTGTTTAAAATCAAGTAAGGACCCTTGTCAACAATCCTGGCTATCTCTTCAAATCTATTGATCAAATTTGTCAAATACAACATTCCTTTAACAAATCTATGCTGGCTACCCCTGATTTCTCTTTCTTTCTCTCTCTCTCTCTCTACCCCCAAGTGCAGATATTATATCAGAATTCTTTCTAGTTATCTTCCCCATCATCAAGGTCAGATTGACTGGCTTGCAACTTCCTGATCTATCCTCTTCTCGTTTTCATTAATAATGGAACAATGTCAGTAGTCTGCTGGCACCTCACCTGTGACCAGAGAGGATTTGAAAATTACTACTAGGAATCCTGATATCTCTTCCCTTGCCTCACTCAACTGCCTGGGATACATTCCATCCAGGTCTACAGATCAATCCATTTTTAAGGCTGCTCAATTTCTTGTATTTCCTCTCTCTCAATGTTAATTTCTTCTAATGATTCACCGTCCTCAAACTCTGACATTTATACCTGCATTATCTTTTTTGTACCTGCATTACCTTTCTCCACTTTTCCAGAGCTCACCAATCTTGGTCCTACATTTGTGTTTACAGAAACATACTTGTCCTGTACTCTTGCTATTTCCTCTTTGAATGTCTCTGATACAGTTTTATCTGTAAGTAGCTACTCCCAGTCCACTTGGAGAAAATCATCTCTTATCTTAGTAAAATAAACCTATTCCAGTTTTTTAAATTTTTGTTACCAACTGATTCATATCATTTTCATTAATTACCCTAAATCTAACTAATTAATGATCACTATATACCTAAGACATTCAGACTCTTTTAAAATCATTAATATTCTGAAAAAGCAAGATGGCACACCTTAAAAGTTAAATTTAACATAGAAGTTAATGCCACATATTATCACTGAGACATGTAATTCAGCACGTGGTGCTTCACAATACATCTACTAAAGACCACAATGCATAACACATCACCATGTCTATCCATTGGCACAATCGCACTGTAGTGTTAAATACAAGGCCATAGCGTCTTCCCAAAATCTTCTACTTGGTAGATACCAACAATCCAGTAGTGGCAGGATTGTCAGCAGTATTGTCAAAGCTATGATCACTATGTCAAGCAGGATTTTCACTTTGCGACGGTGCATCATTGTGCAACACCAGGAGAGACTGGATTGTCAACCCCAGTTCAACTTAGAGGAGAGTAAATGAGCAGGTAGACAACTTTCATAAATGAGGACAGAGAATGTAAGTTAGAAATCCAAATACTTGGATATCAGAGAATGTTTCTAGAATATGCAACCAGCCCAGATCATACAAAATCAATACTGATCACACTACTACATTGTAAAGGAAGAGAAGCTCAGTCTGATATACAGCATACCAACCAAGCATAAGGAGAGTGAGGAAAAATACACTAATGATGATGACTGTGCCCTGATGTTGAGTGACAACAACAAGCACCAAGACCACCAAGTTGTCAAACTAATGTAACAAAGTATAAAATGGACCTCTGCAGATGGATATACAAGCATCAGATCAGGATGTGTTCTCAAACCTCCAAGTGGTAGATTGAACTTCAAATTGTTAATCTTGAAAACTGTTTGGATGATACCTTTAAAAAATATGCAACTTTAAAAGTTATGCTTATGACATCCTCACTGTGTAGCAGCATGTTACCTAAGGGTACAAAGGTAACAGACTCCATCTTAACTTGAGCGAGTTAAAATACTACGTGTTAACTGAAGGATGCTACGCTTTTTAACCAAATAGCCCAGATTACTAGCCAGCATGCAAATACCCAAAAATGTAATATTTAGATATTTTATTGAGCTCTAATAAACATCTGTTGGATCTCGCAGTCCTTCATTGCCCACATTCTAGTTTTTCTTGTTACAGGGATAGCATGTGAACAAGGTAAGCCACTCAACCCTTTAAGTTCTATTACACTGTTCAATAAAGATTGTGGCTAATGTACTTTAACCTCAACTCTGCATAATGCGTATCCCGATAATTTTTCACCCCCTTGAAAATGAAGAATCCATCTATCTCTGCCTTAACAATATCTCAAGAATCTGTCTTTTGAGGAGGGGAATTCCAAAGACTAACAACCTTCTGAGAGAGAAAAAAAATGCTTCTCTGTTTTAAAAGGGCACCCCACCTTCCGCACTCTTATTTTTAAATTATGCCCCCTTGTTCTAGATTCTCCCGTAATAGGAAACATGCTTTCAACATCCACCCAGTCAAGTCCCCTCAGGATCTTATATGTTTCAATTGTGCGATCTCTGACTCTCCTAAACACCAGAGGATACAGATTTTGTCTGTTTAAACTTTCTTCATAAGGTAATCCACATTTCATGCATCACTCTAGTGAATTTCCTCGGAACTAATTTATTTTTGCCGAAGAATATAACATAAGCATTGCCACATCAGCTAGAGGTGCCTTTCTAACTGCAAGTCAGAAGCAAAACTAAATTCTGATCTGTCATAATGGCTAAGTGTTTTGACTACAACTAAACCAATGGGAATTCATTAACATAGAAGTTAATGCCACATATTATCACTGAGACATGTAATTCAGCACGTGGTGCTTCACAATACATCTACTAAAGACCACAATGCATAACACATCACCATGTCTATCCATTGGCACAATCGCACTGTAGTGTTAAATACAAGGCCATAGCGTCTTCCCAAAATCTTCTACTTGATAGATACCAACAATCCAGTAGTGGCAGGATTGTCAGCAGTATTGTCAAAGCTATGATCACTATGTCAAGCAGGATTTTCACTTTCATCTTCATATTCCAATACCATAAAAGCTGCCTTCTACTTCAAAAAGGTGTGGCCTGACATGAAACGCACCCATCTGGGGCTGACCCTTCACCATTCCTGAACTTACTATCCACTTCCAAAAGATACAGAAAAGGTCAAGACACCCCAATGTGTCACACTGCAGCCTACCTCTGGTTTTCTCGACAGCTGAGTTCAGTCCACCTCTGTAGGTCTCAGGTCATCACACAAACCTTATGGACATACATCTTCACTCAGCCATAAGGATAATCTATGTACTCTAAGATTAACTCGAAGTGGTTACCAATCCTCTCGAACATTGTCTCCCCTCCTATTCTATAGCACACAGTAAAATTTAAGAACAAATTAATTCGGAGCAGGAATTAGCTCCTCAAGCTTACTCCACCATTTAATAAGATCATGGCTGAACTGATTATAATACACACACCCCAGATAACATTTCAACCTTTTACTTAGCAAGAACTTATCCACTCCTGCCTTAAAATATATTTAAAGATTCTGCTACCACCACCTTTTTCAGGAAGAGAATTCCAAAGACTCAAAACAATTTAAGAGGAATCATTTCACTTCATCTCCATTTTAAATGGGAGATCCCTGACTTTAAAGTGACATATAGTTTATGATCTTCTGATAAGAGAAAACATTCTCTCTACATCAACCTTAAATATTGCAATCAGGTCTTCTCTTATTCTTCTAAGCGCCAACAGATACAAGCCTAATTGTCCAACTTTTCACCATAAGGCAACATATCCATTACACATATGAGTCTCGTAAACCTTCCTTAAACTGTTTCCAATATTGTTACATCCTTCCCTAAATAAGATGATCAATATCGTGCATTTCTCCAGTGTCCTATATAACAGAAGCATAATCTCCCTATTTTTGTATTCAATTCCCTTACAGTGTTTGTATATAACCGCAGTGATTGTAACAAGGTCAACCAGGTGGACTTCATAGAATGTGAGTTCCCTGATTAGGGCTATTCAGGGAGCCCTGGCTGACAGATAAAAATAGAAGTGTCAGACATTCTGATACTCTGAGTGCTGGTTCTGAGGGAGTTCGACTAGCATCCATGTCTAAATAAAGAATGACTTGGTGATGGGATATCTGCCTCTGTGGAGTTATTTCGCTAACCTTTTGCAGTTCATGCAGAGAGTGATTCCTCTGTCCGTCAGGGGTCTGCAATCACTTGCTATTTAGATAACATGTTTCATGTTTATTTTTCCAGCTGAAACAGTTTAACTTTTTCCTATGTCATAATCAATTTACCAGATCTTTGTCCACCCACTTCACCCATCTATATCTATTTATAGCCATCAAAAATCTTTCTCCAAACTTAGTTTCTATTTATCTTTGTGTCATTAGCAAATTTGATAGCCATACCTTCTGACCATTCATTCAATTTGTTTATATAAATTGTATGCAGAAGTAATTCCAGCATCAATCCCTGTGGCATACCATCTGTTACATTTTGCCAACCTGAAATAAACCATTGACCTCTTCTCTCTGCTCCCTGTCCAATCTTCTATCCATGCCAATTTGGGAGTCTACTCATTGGACTTCAGAAGTGATGAGAAGCGATGTCATTGAAACATCCAGGATTCTTGAGCAGCTTCACAGTGTAAATGCTGAGCGGATGCTTCCTCTCATGGGAGAGAGGGACCAGAGGGCGTAGTTTCAGAATAAAGGGGCACCAACTTAAGACTGGCATGAGGAGGAATTTCTTCTCTCAGGGGGTGGTAAGTCTTTGGAACTCCTTGCCACAGAGAGCTTGGGTCAGAGTCCTTTTGTACATTTAAGGCTGAGCTAGGTAGATTCCTGATCAGTCGGGGAATCAGGTGCTACAGGGAAAATGCAGGAATGTCTGATCAACCATGATCCTATTGAATGGTGGAGCAGACTCAAGGGGTCTTATGGTCTCTCTGATGCACCCCCAAGCCCAATGTGACATGTGCTTAAGTTGAAACTTGTGTTGCACCAGTGGATCCTAGGTTCCATGATACTGTTGTCAAGAGATGTATTGCATCATGCCTGGTAGAAAATGCCAAATACTCCAAGTATCGTCAACCACTTCCGCCCCCAATGATGCCCACCCACTGTCTCTAATACTGTTCTCATTTCTAGAGCATTGTCATATCAACATGGTCAGTGAACTGAAGATTCCTGATCTCAACATTAGCTTCAAGCTCCACTTCCAACTTTTCCTTTAGCTCTACTGGCTGTATTACTACACATTTGACTATGCAGATTGGAAAAGGTGGAAACTAGGAGTAGAAGTAGGTCATTCAACCTTTGAAGCCTGATTCAACATTCACAATGACCATAGCTGAGAATCTATCTCAATGCCAGATTCCTATATCACCCCACACATCTCAAAGCTTTTAAAATCTATCATTTATGTATATTTCTTTCTTATGTTCTGGGCTTTGGCCTCCACAGCCTTCTATGATAATAAATTTCATAAGTTCACTATCTTTTAAGTGAAGAAATATTTCCTCATTCGAGACTCCTCAACCAGGAGTAAATAACCTCATTGCATCTTATTTGTCCAGATCTGTTCGAATGTATAGTTTTCAATAAGATTCCTCTCACCCATCCAAACTGTAATGAATACAAGCCAAGTTGAACCAATCTCTTCTCATAAGTCTGTCCTGCCATCCCTGGTATCAGTCTAAAGAATCACCTCTGCACTCACGGTTTGGTAAGCATATCTTTTCTGAGGTAAGGTGATCAAAACTGCACACAATACTCCAATTGTGATTTCACTGAAGCCCTGCATAACATAGTAAGACATCCTTACTTCTTGACTCAAATCCTCTTGCAATGAATGTCAATAGACCATTGCCTCCTTGATTGCTTGCCTGTCTGTTTTCATTGACTGGAGAAGAAGGACAGCCCAGATCCTTTTGTATAGCTATGCATCTCAACATGCCTGGTGAATAAAGTGTGGGAGATATTTCAAAAGATAATCTTATTCATCTCGTTTAATAAGCTTGAGAAATGGCACAAGGCACAAAGGAATAATAGCACCTGCTGATAAGGTGAAATAGAGTAGTAGGGCTGAAGCATACTACTCAAACATAAGCATCAGTATCGGGACCAAATGGCCTGTTTTCGTGCTGTAAAATACCATATAACTTGCATATCTTCTCACACGCCATAAATGATGTTCAACGAAATCTCTAAATAAACAGTATAAAGGAATAACTGTCTCAAAAGCAACTTTTTCAACTTTGTTATCATTATCAATAAATGTAAAAGGACAAAAATGGATCTTATGACAGAGCTAGGAGCCAAAGTTACATACAATTATGTTAAAAGACAAATGACATGTCTTACCTCACTGACAATGGTTGAGAGGTATCTGTCCTTGCTATACACCCAGCCATCCAAACAAGGCTCCGTCTCAAGTGTTGTTTCATTGAAACCATCTTGAAGCTGAGTTTTGAACCTAGAGCATTTACTGTACACTTGCTCATCAACCATGGGCAGCAATAAACTCAGATTTGTGAAGGAGCTTTCCTCCAAGGTCACGTTTGAAGAGTTAGACAGGCGGCAGTGGTGCTTAGGGGTATCAGCCAGAAACACCATAGACAGACCCACATAGCCATTTGGGATTATACCGATGCTGAGCAAAAAGAAAATAGTTATTTGATAATGCCCCCATTTTCCCAGAAAGGCAGTTGCTTCATCGTAATCTTGCATCTTCTTTTATATTCTTCAAAATTCCTTTGCGCAGCTGTTGCCTTCAGTTAAAAGTGTCTCTTAGTGAAGCAGCAAAAGTGCCTCATTTGAACTTACATAAATTTAAAAATACAAGCTCTGTTTTCAATCAGAATGGACAAAATATAAGTATGAGTCACAGTATTTACAATCCACTTTCAACAACTCCAGCAACTCTTGCCCTTGTTTAGCTCAAATAGAAAACAAGTCTTCAAATCATACATAAACAACAAGATCTCTATTGGTCATATGTTAATAGACTCCCAGGTTAGTAATGTCCATCTGTGTCTAAGTATCTGAACAACTAGATAGTTTTTTTCCTGCCAAAGCTTGCCCCCCCCCACCTCTCGATTTCATACATGGACAGTGCAGAGCTTTTATTGGTAGTTATTTTATTGATTGACATGGCTTTTCAAAGCCTATAAATATGTGCATTCATCTCTCCCTGAACAAGAGGGCATTATATAATTTTGTTATTAATATTGAACTAAATGAGATCAGCAGCTGCAATAAGTTAATGACTTTAACAGATTACACTGGGAAAGGAACTTGTTGCTATAGGAGGGGTGGTAAAATGATTTCTTCATCTGAAAGACATTTCAGGTTTTACTTATCCCTGTTCTCTGTCTCTGTCCTTAACCTTGAGGCAACAGTCTTCTTTCAAAATAGCCAGGGAGGCAACCTTGCATTTGGCGATTTAACAAGTTGAAAGCTTGCACACACATGCACTAAAACAGACAAATTCACTGCGCAATCACCTTCTGTTGTCATGTTCAACTGTATTTGGTTACACACATATTTATGTCATATTGCATTTTGTTAGTCAGCATTGGTTAGAGAGTTAGTGTAGTTCCCTACTATAAATCCCAGAATTATCTTCAACTTCTCAACCACTTATACCTAAATATAAACCTTTAGAGCTTGTAAGTGGACCCAGCTACAGTATTGCCAACAGTTTGACTTACAGCCTTCACTTAGTTCCGAATGTCTGCCTCCGTCAGCAGATAGCAGCTTACTCTGTCCACTTTACATCCTGACTCAATAATTGAGTCTGTCTCATTCCTATAATGGAAGAACATTCACTTATTACTAATATTGATACTCTTGAACAGTATCAAAAGCTTTATATAAATGCACAAGGTAAACTAAATTAAAATTGAATGTGTTAGTTCATAATTCCCTTGTATTATTTGATCAGCTACTGATGTGCAAACTGTATAGCTAAACAGCAGGTTATACTTGTAGAATATGATTAATATAACAAAATCTCCCTGAGATATTTTGCAAAGAAGGCACCAGGCATAGAAGAGTTAACTGAGCAAAACTTTATGGAGAATGTCAGGAGAGGGGGTTAAATTTCCATGAGGTTTTTCATAATCATCTGCAAATTGTAAAGACAATAAATGTCACCTGTGGATGAACATCAGAATAAAATGACTGAGGGAGTTTTGCTGAAGGAGTTTTAGTGCTAAGGTGTAATTAGAACAGAACCCTAGAAGTAATGTCCTTTGGATTACCACCCGAGCCAGGCAGAAGGCACCAAAGAGTCAAACAGGTTAAGTTTGACTCTGTCACTCTTGTGGTTTCTGTGCCCACACTGATCCTTTTTTTATTAGAATGTGGAGGTGCTGGTGCCAGTGTTGAACTGGGATGGACAAGGTCAGAAGTCACACAACACCAGATTATAGTCTAACAGGTTTAGTTGAAATCACAAGCTTTTGGAGCGCTGCACCTTCATCAGATGAACTCATTGTGATTTCAGATAAACTTGTTGGACTATAACCTGCTTTGTTGTTATTAGTTCTTGGGATATGGGCATAATTGACATTTGTTGTCCATACCTATATAAACAGCAGTATATGGGGGTGGCTCAGAACTTAGCACTGTTGCCTCACAGCACCCTTGGGTAACTGTCTGTGTAGAGTTTGCACACTCTCCCCGCATATGTATGGGTTTCTTCCCACAGTCCAAAGATGTGCAGATTGGTGGATTGACCATGCTAAATTGCCCTTAGTGTCCAGGGATGTGCAGGTTAGGTGGGTTGTCCGTGGGAAATGCAGTTACAGGGATAGGATGGCGAGTGGGTCTGGATGGAATGCTTTTTGAAGGATGATGTAGAGTGATAGATGAAATGGCTAGTTTCCACAGTGTAAGATTCTATTATTCTAATTTGAGAAGGTGGTGAGCTAGCTTTTTGAACCTCTCCAGTCCTGTGGTGAAGGGATATTCAAGGTACGCTCATGATGCCCCATTTCCCACAGCACTGTGATGTATCTCAGTGGCTTGTGAGAGTATTTCAGAAGCAGCAAGGATGTATGCTTGGAAACACTCGGTAAGCTTGACATGCTCCTATGTTATGATAAAGGGTCATCATTGACCTGAAGCAGTAATGCTTTTTCATTCCATAGTTATTGCTTGACTTGCTGAGTTTCTCCAGCACTTTCTAGTTTTATTTTTGATTTCCAGCATCTGCAGCATTTTGTTTTTATTTTGAGTGTTCTAATGCCAGAATGTGACTGCTGCTATAAGTTCTTGATCTGTATTGAGTCCTCAACTACTTGCCATAGTTATTCACTACTTAGGTGATAAGGTAGAAAGCCAATATTGGAATTTTTGAATGAAACAATAGGCAATACCTTAAGCAATGTAAATGGAAGGGAAGCATTACAAAGAAATAGTTGAATGAGGCAAATAAATTTCAATATAGAAAAATTTGAGGCCAATTAAGGAAGAATGCAATATTTTCTAAGTGATGAAAAGCTGTGAACACAGGCAGTCCAAAAGACCTGGGTGTTCACGTCCTTCAATCAGTAAATTATCAAGAACAGTTGGAGAAAATAGATTTAGATTCAGACTTTACTGTTGTGTGTACTCAAGTACAGGAGCACAGTGAATAGTTTTCAATGTCACCACACATGGCTCCATCTTAAGTACAAGTACTTAGGTCCAGAAACATAACAGCAATGTAGAAAGAAATAAAGAACAAAGTAAAAAGTCAAACGTAACATTTGCTCTTAGTACTAAGTCAAACTTAAAGAAATAAAACTAAAAGTTCAACCATTGTAGTCTTTCTTAAGTGCTTAGCCATGCTGGGACCACATTTCCGACAAGAGCATGATCTCTGCTCAAAGACACTTGGCCTTTATCACTAGAGGTTTGGAATTTAGGGGAGAGATGTCAAGCTTCAATTATGCAAAGCCCTGGTCATACCAAACCTGCAGCAGCTCTAAAACCTCACACTTTGGAAAAGATAGATTGGCCTTAATGGGAGCGTGGTATTAATTTACTAGAATGACACAATGGCGGAGTCTTATAGGGGTCTGAGTGAGCTGGACTGAAATGAGATTTGTGGCAGAATAGGATGCTCTCAACATTGGTAGCATCACATGTCACCTTTTATTTTTGATAAGCGGTGTGGTGAATTTCACACTATGCAGCTGTGAGTTACCAACTGACTGGGATTATGAAACACCTTCTTGGTGGATCGCCTTGTTAAACTGCTTGTTCAACATCTTATTGATTAATTAACTCATTTCATTAATATTCAGCTTTCTAGTATACTAAAAAGACCAAACAAACTAAACATTGAGAAAACTCCACAGAATAGGTACTTGGTAAAATCAATTTGCTGCTTGCTCTAATTAACTTCCATATAGGACACTGGTCACCAGCCACATGCACCTCACATCCACAGACATTGGCAGTGTCAGCCTTTTAGAACCCTTATGGGATATTTCTCATCCACTGGCTGTTTTTGCATCTTGGGCAGCATCTCAGCCACTCTCACTGTAATGCTGCAGAAGGACAGTGTACTCTAAGGGACATGCATCCAGCTCATGGACTGTACCAGGCTGTATCTCCGGGCCATTCGGTTAGTCACAGCCCTCACTCCTTCTGAGCCTACATGGATGCTCAAACCTTTGGGTGACCATCCTCCAAGACGGACTTCAGGACAAAATGGCCCAGCAGAGGCTGATAGCCAAGTTCAGTACCCGTGGGGATAGCCCCAGCCAGGACCTTGGGTTCATGTCACACTACAGCTGTCCCCACTGCATAATACAAAAATACACACACACACACACACACACACACACACACACACACACACACACACACACACACACACACACACACACACACTCTACAGGCCCATACACTCACGCAGTCACTCTCTTGTACAGAAGCTCTCTCTCATACACACACATACACTCCCACACTCACACACATTTCCTCTCACACACTTATACCCCATTGCACTCACATTCACACACATACACATTCTCTTACAGACACTCATACCCCGCCCCGCCCCCCAACACACATACACCCACATGCACACGCACATACACATATAAGTTTGTGGGGTGAATTTGTACTTGAAGAATTACATTTTATTTTGCTCAAAAACTGCATGAATCCATGTAAGATTCTGTACGTTCCTTTTTTAAATTAAAATCAGTCTGAAAATTGGGGCACAGACAGCCTCATACAGGGCACCTCACACCTTCAATGCACTATCTGGGCCAACATGGCACCTATTGTTAAAGTTCTCCTGTGAATGTAACTTTAAGAAAGTTCTGGAATTTACATATGAAAAAACTGAAAACAACATGCCCATTCTAAAAGATGAGAGACTTAACAAACAATCCAGGCCTTTTTAATATATAATATCAGTTACATCACACTGCAAACTTTTGCTATAAATTCTGTGTCCTACAATCTTATACTCCACAACCACCTGATGAAGGTGCAGTGCTCCGAAAGCTAGTGCTTTCACATAAACCTGTTGACTATAACCTGGTGTTGTGTGATTTTTAACATAATTAAAGACCACCACCCCTACACCTTCCCCCCCAACCTGTTATAATCTCTTCCAATCTTTTCCGTCGGGCAGAGGATACAGAAGCTTAAACACACATACCAACATATTCAAGTACAGCTTCTTCCCTGCTGTTATTAGACTTCTAAAATGGACTGCTCACATTTTAAATTTAACATTGATCTTGTTTTTTGTGGACCTTCTTTGCAGTCATAACATTGCATTCCTCACCCTGATCTATTCCCCTAATGCACCTTGCAAGGTGTGATCAGCCTGTCCTGCATGCAAAACATTTCACTGACAATAATAAATCAAATCAAATCAGATCAACTCCAGATGGCTAAGGTTACACTGACCCTGAAGCAACTATGGACCAGGATGGCATGATCTGGTGCCCTGGCTTCCACTGCTGGACCTGGAGGAAGAAGTCCCACTCCTCACCAGCCTGTCCAGCAGGACCTCCAGGGCCCTGCCTGCAAAACAAGGCGCCAGCTTCTGTCATATCTGGAGCAAATGTCAGGAACCATGCAAACAACTCCGGACTGACAATGCACAGAAGACATTCAAAGATGGCATGAATGCAAAGAATGCCAGTGATTTCCAGGATATGTGCTGAGCAACAAGACATTCCAGAATCAGCGTGTGGTAAGGTGGGGCTGGAACTGGACACGATAGACTCCATCAACTTAGTGTAAGTTGTCAATGAGGCAAGTGGTTTGCTAAGATACAGCGAGAGAACTTGCTCAGCCTCATTGAGCGGATCAGATTGAGAAGCTGCTTATTCCAGTTGAACAACCAAAGACAAGATATATGACCAGGAAAACTGGAGTCAGGCCTTTTGGGAGTGAAATTAGAAAGGACTGTTTTGTAGAACCAGTGGCAGAAACAGCAATCACCAGGAATCATTTGTAAAGTTTAAGTCTGAGATTGATATATTTTCATTAACCATGATATATGACAAAGACCCATATGTAGATCGGTCACTGACCAACTTTAATCTCATTTAATGACGGACCAGACTCAAGATCTACTCCTATTCCTGTATCCCATCTCCCTATCTCACAGGGGAGGCACTTTAAGGTCTCAAGCCATAACTACTAGTGTTTACTGATCAGGCTAGCGTACAAATAATGGCCTCTTGAGCAAGAAGGGATTGTTTACTGCCTTTTAGTGCCACATACCAGCGAGGAATCAAAGGAGAGGAGAAAATGTTCTGGGCTTTATGATCGTTGGCAGGAAAACAGTGGGGATTATAAGACTTTGATATAGGATACTCAGCGGAATAAAGCACAAATCCAAAATGCCGTATCAAATTAAATCACCACTGCAAGACATTGAGGCACAGCTGCAACAGAGTGGAGGACTAATGTATTTTCTCAGATGGTAGTAAATCTGTGGAATTCTTTACTGCAGAGGGCTGTAGAGGCTGGATTGTTGAATATAGGAAAAGCCAAGATAGACAGATTTTTAAATCAGGAAGGGAATCAGTGATTATAGGGATAAGGGAGAAAAGTGGAGTTGAGGATTGTCAGATCAGCCAAGCCCTCAATGAATTGCAGAGTAGACTCAATGGCCTTACTTCTTACAATCTTACTTCTATTCTTCTGTCTTATGGTCTAATGATCTACTTAGCTAAAACCACATTAATGCCATAACAGGTGTTTGCATGTGTTCAATAGAGATGAACTAGAAACCATACACTTGCAAACTATAAACATTTATTATACTATTTAAAAGATTGAATGTTGCAGGACTTCATTAGAATCTTTCTCTCAGGTTCCAGCTATAGGTGATCTGACACCGCTGATGATGTAATCTAATAATTAGCATAATAGTTTCTATTAGCAGAAAAATTGCTGCTCATTGGATAATAGAACAAAGAACAGTACACTACAGCTGCAGGCCCTTTGGCTCACCAAACCTGGGCCAACATATGAAACTTTCTAAACTAACATTGTTTTGCTTCTATGTGATCCATATCCCTCTGTTCCCTTCCCATTCATTTATCTGTCCAGATGCCTCATATGCATTGCTATTCCATCTGCCTCCACCACCTCCTCTGGCAGCACATTCCAGGCACTTGCCGCCCTCTGAGTAAAAAAACCTTGCCTCTCACATTTCCTTTAAATTTACCCCCTTTAACCTTAATCATGTTCCCTAGCAATTGACACTTTTACCCTGAAAAAAAGATTCTATCCATTCTATCCATGCCTCTCATAATTTTGTAAACCCCTCTCAGTCTCCAATCTTCAAGTGAAAACAAACCAAGTTTGTCCAATCTCTTCTCAATGCTAATACCCTCCAAGTCAGGCAACCTTCTGGTCAACATTTTCTGTACCCAGTTTTTCAGAACTGAAGTCAATCTTGAGTTCTGATGAAGGGTCACTGGACCCAAAACATTGACAATGCTTTCTGTCCACAGATGCTGTCAGACCTGTTGAGCTTTTCCAGCAATTTCTGTTTTTGTTGCTTTTATAAATTGCTGTTTTTATCAATTTTGTATTCTTCAAAATGAAAGGAATGTAATACATCTCCTGTAAGCAATAGAGGTGAGTGTCAAGCCCTATTATGGCAGATTGAATATGGATTAGATACACAATAAATCTCTCTCCACAATGTCGCATTGAACATGGAGGTGCAGCACAGGTCAGTTAAAAAGTAGTCATCCTTGCATCATCTAGATAGTCTATGTTTGTGCTGAATGTTGCTATCAGAGATAAGTAGTGAAAAGGTGAAACAAAACAAATTCTAGTGATTCAAGAAGTCAACTCCCCAGCATTTTCTCAAGCGTAATTTGGGATGGGCAATAAACATTGGTACAACCCAGCAATGCCCACTGAATGTGTAAAAAAAAGCCAATGAAGCTCTCGTAAAAAAAGAGATGAATTAATGACGCAGATGGAGAATAGGTGGGTAAAGTCCCCTTACATGGTAATCAAGATTAAGAATAATTGATTCTTTTTTTAAAAAAAATAGGCAAAATAGAAAAGGAGGAGGGGAGTCATGCTAATAAAAATGAGGTGAAACCAAAAGTCAGAAAGGATTTTAACATGAAAAACAGGTGCAGAATCAATATGGGCACCGCTTAAATAACAAAGAACAGAATACACTGATGGAAGCAGTTTATAAGTCCCCCAACAGAAATTATGATGCTGAGCAGAGTACAAATCAGGACGTACAGATGTATTTCAAAACAGTAAGGAATAATTGTGGAGGACTTTATTTTCATGTAAACTTGGCAAAACAGCTGGTGAAAGGGATTTGGAGAACAAGCTAATGGAATGTATTCAAAACTTGTTTAAGAATGATATGCTGAGGAACCAACTAGAGAACAGGCTATTTTATTTCTGAGAAAGTGAGGATTGCAGATAGTTGCTTTTCCAGCAACACATTTTCAGTCATTTTATTTCTGATCTTAATGTGATGGATCCTCAGTGGAGGAGTGATCATAATATGAAGAAAATTCATGTTAGGTTGAGAATGATGTAAGGCATAAGCTACGATTATACATTTGAAAATAGCGAATGATGAGGATATGAGGGGAGAAATGGCAATGATAAATTGGGAAATCAAATTAAAGATATCTCAGAGATAAGTAATGGCAAGAAAGGATTCATGATTCTCAATGAAAATTTGGAAATCAAACCTCCATCAGGAAAGTGATGCAACTATTGCCTGCTAGATAAGGTAACGTTTGTATTAGTTTTAAACGTTAGCAACTTTGCAAAAAAACAGTAATAAGCCTGAGGATTGGAAAGTGTATGTAAAATAAAGGGGGTTGGGGGGGGGAGAGATGTCCAATGTTCACTGGATTGATGCCTCAAATTAGAGATTGTCCTAAAAGGAGAGATTGATTAGAATAGTTATATGTTCTATAATGTTTAGAAAGATGACAGGCAATCTTATTGAAACCTATAGGCTGGTTTCCACGGTGAGAAAGTCTAGAGCTAGAGATCATAGTCTTTGGGTAAGGGATGATTCAAATTGAAATGAATTAAGGAGAAATGTCTTTTCTCACAGAGTGTGGCTCTTTGGAATCCTCTACCTGGAAGACTGTGTTCATGAACTTATTCGAAACTGACACCAATAGATTGTTAAACCCTAGGAAGCAGAAGGGTGGATTTGGCATAGAAGTTCAGTAAAGGTTTGATTGAATGATCAAATAGGCTCAAGGGGCAATGTGCCTTACTTCTTTGTATTTCCCATATTCTTCAACAGTCAATTGAAACATCTAAAAGTTCATTGGATCACTCCTGTTCAATGGTGAAGAGCCCATACTACAAGTGAGTTCAGTTCTGTTTGGCAGTCAATATTTAATGAGCTCACGGTGACAAATCCTCCTTTTCCCATTGTTGGGAATAAGAAAAATGACTGCCTCTGGTTCAAAGACAAAACAGTATCTCAGGATGTTTCAGCTTCAGAAATAGCAATTAGCGAAAAGTTCTGAAGACAGCACATACCTTGCCGTCAGGGAATTCAGCACAGACTGATTATACTTCCAAAGGAAGGGCCCTAGAGGACTTTCCACTGATTCCCCTTGCTGCTAAATGGGCACACTGGCAAGAGGTTTTGAGTGACATTGGGAAGCAACCAATGTGGCCGTTGTTTACTTCCATTGGAAAGATATTAGCAGCTGCTCTGCCTCACTTTAAAAGCCCCTGCACTTCCTTCAGTTGTGGTTCTAATTATAGTACAATACACCAAAAGTGCTTAACAGAACAGAACCAATAAAACTATCGGAACTTGACTATCCAGCAAATGCTAATAGGATATACAATTTATAGACTTTCTCCCCAACCCTCATGTTTTATAAATCATGTGAACTAGATATCTAACTGTTTTTATACCTCAGGAGGGCCAACATCACATGCTCCATTCCATCAAGACATGTCCCAGTAGCTCATGTTACAGACATGACCTAAGCACGTTAATTTCTCTAGCAGCTAATCCTAGGTTGAAATGCCAGTGTCCACAAAGGAAAATATTAAGTACAACATATTATATGCTGCTTGTAATAATGAAATCTATTTGTTGCAATTAGTTTTGTACAAAGTGGATCTATTGTTTACAATATTTGTGCTGTTTTTTTTCTTCAGAGAAGTGAATATCTGCAATCTCATTTTCATAGCTGTGTTGGAATAGAGTGGGAGAATTTGAAAGTGCTGACTAAGACTGGATTCCTGCCTGAAGTGGTAGTCACTTGTCTAGTAATCCAGAACCCAGACCAAAGCTCAAGAGGCACATATTTCTTTACAACTCCATTTAAAATAATTATTTTTGCTTTCACGTGACTCCTGAAGATTCCACTTTGTGGCTGCTGAGCAAATGGTGATGGGGGATACATTAGGGCATAGACGATATGAGGTGGCAAGTGAGTGGGTGAGGTCTGGGGTCTTCTAAGCAGCCATTAGAAAAAGGGTAATGAAGACATGCTTTTTTTTTAACGAGGTTGCTTCAGTGCTTGCACTTCTCCCATGCTCCATTGCAGCTTGCAAGCTGCAAAACAAAGCCAAACCCTGTGTGAGCAAACAAATGTCCTGCATAAAGTCAGTCACAGCAACTAACAGGACAAGGCCATTCAACCTCCTCAAGCCTGATCCGCCATTCCAGGTTTTAGTTGATCATCTACTTCAATGCCCACATTCCTGTACTATCTCTATATCCCTTGAAGAAATTATAATCTAGTCTTGAGGCAGATATGCAGTTTGAAACTCAGGTAACAGACAAATTCTTGTTTCCCATGGCTAACCTGGAAATTCAGTACTGCTGTTGTATCTGCAGAAGCATAGCCATTATCCTTATGATTATGTCAACTATAAAGGAAAACAGTAATGAAGGAATGTATCAGAATATTGATTTGATTTGGTTTGATTTATTATTGTTGTCACATGTACCTAGGTACAGTGAAATATTTTGTTTTGCATGCAGTACAGGCAGATCAAACCATACAAAGTACATGAGGGTAACAGAACAAGGCAAAGAATATAAGGCTATGGTTGCAGAGAAGGTGCACAAAGATTAAGATCAACATTTAGATTTAAAATTTGAGAGGTCCATTCAGAAGTCTAACAGCAGGGCTGAAGCTGTTCTTGAATCTGTTGGCTCGTGTGTTTAAGCATTGTATCTTTTGTATGACAGAAGGTGTTGGAAGAGATAATAATTGCAATGGGAGGGGTCTTTGATGGTCAGAGGCTGAGGGGTGACCTTATAGAGGTTTACAAAATTATGAGGGGCATGGATAGGGTAAATAGGCAAAGTTTTTCCCCTGGGGTCGGGGAGTCCAGAACTAGAGGACATAGGGTGAGAGGGGAAAGATATAAAAAAGACCAAAGGGGCAACTTTTTCATGCAGAGGGTGGTACAATGAGCTGCCAGAGGAAGTGGTGAAGGCTGGTACAATTGCAACATTTAAGAGGCATTTGGATGGGTATATAAATTGAAAGGGTTTGGAGGGATATGGGCCAAGTGCTGGCAGGTGGTACTAGATTGGATTGGGATATCTGGTCAGCATGGACGAATTGGACCGAAGTGTCTGTTTCCATGCTGTACATTTCTATGACTCTATGACTCTATGTTGGCTGACTTCCCGAGGCAGCGAGAAGTATGGGTGGAATCAATGGATGGAAGGTTGGCTTGCATAATGGACTGGGCTGTGTTCACAACTCTCTGGAGTTTCTTTCAGTCCTGGACAGAGCAGTTGCCACACCAAGCTGAAATGCATCCAGATAGAATGCTTTTCATAGAGAATCTATAAAAATTGATAAGAGCCTTTACAGACATACCAAATTTCCTTAGCCTTCTGAGAAGTACAGACATTGTTGTGCTTTCTTGACCATAGCATTAATGAGGGTGGACCAGGACAGATTGTTGGTGATCATCACTCCTAGGGACCTGATGATCTTGACCACTTCCACCTCAACTCCATTGATATAGCTATGGGCGTGCTCTCCGCTCTGCTTCCTGAAGTCAATGACCAGCTCTTTTGTTTTTCTAACATTGGGGAAGAGATTATTTTTACAATCTGCCACCAAGCACTCTATTTCTTTCTTGCATTCTGTCTTGTCATTGCTGGAGGTGTGGCCTACAACGGTAACGTTGTCAGCAAACTTGTAAATGGAGTTGGAGCTGAATTTGGTCACACAATTGTGAGCATATTGAGTGTAAGGGGCTGTGTACACAGCCTTGCAGGGCGCTGGTGTTGAGGATTGTTGTGGAGGAGATTTTGTTGCCTGTTCTCACTGATTGCGCTCTATGGATCAGGAAGTTGAGGATCCAGTTTCAGTAAATGGAGCAGACATTTTCTTTGCATCCATTGTATACCTGTAGAATTTGGAGGGATAGCTTTTGCACCTAAAAGGCAATTGAGTTGCAGAATGCATTATCTACTGCAAAAAACATAATGAGCCAGATTTTCACTGAATTGGACTGACTTAGGAGCCCTTTAGATCCCAATTCTAGAAACATCCCCATTCCCATTTCCACTTGTATAGAATAGGTAATAAGTAACCTGCCTGCATACACCACTCCCAACTGTGCCAACTCCATTGTGGGTAGTCCAACTACACATCTGATTGCATCACCACCCAAACCTGCACCCCCAACAAAAATGTTTGTGAAGTCTAACTAAGGATATCTAGTTCATGGCATTTCAGTGGAGCTGTCAACCACGAGAAAACACCCATCCTAAGTGAAGAGGCCAAAAGTAAAAGGCAAGTGCTCATGGATATCTTTAGGGGGGCTAGCTGATTGGAGACAAAATTAGATTGAAGGTAGGAGACATAGGGTAGTAGGAGAGGGTTGTATTTTGGACTGGAGGCCTGCGACCAGTGGTGTGTCGTAATGATCAGTGCTGAATCCACTGCTTTTTGTCATTTATATAAATGATTCAGGTGTGAATATAGGAGATGTGGTTAGTACACTTGCAGAAGACACCAAACTGTGGACAGTGAAGATGTTTATCTCAGAGTACAATTCAACCTTGATGAGATGGGCCTATGGGCTGAGGAATGGCAGATGGAGTTTAATTTAGATGAATGCGAGGTGTTGCATTTTGGTAAAATAAACCAGGGCAGGACTCTACAGTTAATAGGGGCCTGGGGCGTATTGCTGAGCAAAGAGACAGAAGGGTGCAGGTGCATAGTTCCCTGAAAGTAGAGTCACAGGTGACAGGTGATGAACAAGATATGTGGTATACTTGTCTTCATTGGTCAGTGCATTGAGTGTAGGAGTTAGGAGGTCATGCTGTTGCTGAGGTCACTTGTGGAATATCCTGTGTAATCCTGGCTTCCCTGCTTTGGGAAGGATATTGTGAAACTTGAATTGATTAAGAAAAGATTTACAAGGGTGTTGCCTGGACTTTGAGTTATAAGGAGAAGCTGAATAGGTTGGGGCTTTTATCCCTGGAACATCAAAGGCTGAGGAGTAGCCTTATTGGAGGTTCATAAAATTATGAGGGGCAGGATAAATAGCCAAAAATTTTTTTCCCAGAAGTTGGGAGTCCAAACTGGGAGCACTGGTTTAAGGTAAGAGGGAAAGATTTTAAAGGGACCTTAGGGGCAACTTTTTCATGCTGAGGGTGATGCATGTATGGAATGAGGTGCCAGAGGAAGTGATCGAAGCTGGTACAATTACAATATTTAAAAGGCATTTGGATGGGTATTTGAATAGGAAAGGTTTAGAGGGATATGGACCAAGTGCCTGGGAAATGGGACAAGATCAGTTTATGATGTCTGATTGGCGTGGATGCATTGGGCTGAAGGGTTTGTTTCTGTGCTGTATGACTCTATAACTCTAGGTTGATGTCCCAGTAAACAGGAACAGGTTTTCCAGCCAGCTGGCCTTGCCTTTCATCTCACAGTCAATTCCCCACAATGAAAGTAATCTAGGGTCTTATATTAAAAGGCAACTCATTTAGTTTCTAACTTGACCTTTCCACCTCCTCCATGAAAATCTGTCCTGAGAAGTTGGTTAAAGAGATGGTGCTGTGGACTTCCTTAAGTGTTAAATGATAATGAACACCCGGGGCCAGAATTTGGTGTCAAATAAGACTGAGGCCAATGGCATTGAGATCACTTATCCATAAGAAATTGTGAGCAACCTCTGGTTATATCCACTTCCTGCTTAATCTTTATACAACCCTTCAATTTGATTAGTGTAGGATTCACACTCGTTCTGCTCACCCAGGTCTCACTTCCTCACTTACCTATACAGTGACCTTCTCAACTTCAGCTACTTGCAATTTGTACGTTACAACTTACGCTTACCAAGGAGGGTCTTAACAGTAGACATTCTTGGCTGATCTGTAGCAGTAAATTATACCTCCTGTAAATTACACAATCCTGCAGCGATGAAATTGCACCACACTCTCTGCTTGGAAATTGATTAGAATCAAAACTGATTTGTAACACATCAAGCATATCAGTGAAATCAGTGTCACTAACAACTTGTATCAATTGGAATAATATTCTTCATACTGAGTCTTGGTGTCAGGCATCTATAACTTTGGGATATTTAAATTGCAATAATACTGCCCTATTAAGTGTTCAGCATGAAAGAAGTCTCTCTGTCACCCATAAGGTGTTCAGATTAATCAGGATGAAACTGTTCGCCTCAACATGTTGAGCACTTGAGTGATGGGTTATAAAGTTGCAAAGCAAAGGAGGTTTCCCTTTTGGAACTAGGAATTCTTTACATTAAGCTTGTATTTAAACTTTAATGGAAACAGAAATAAGTCCAGGGAGACTCTTAAGCTGCATCATTTAGTTTTGCATTTTTTAATTTATTCATTCGCAGGATAAGGGCATCAGTGGCCAGGCCAGCATTTATTGCCCATCCTAATTGTTAAGAGCCAACCACATTGCTGTGAGTCTGGAGTCATACGTAGGCCACACCAGGTAAGCCGAGCATTTTCCTTCGTGAACCAGGTGGTTTTCCTGACAATCGCCTTATGGTCATTATTAGACTCTTAATTCGATATTTATTGAATTCCAATTCCACCATCTGCCCAGGCAGGATTTGAACCCAACTCCCTAGGCTGTTACTTGGGTCTCTGGATTAACAGTCCAGCAATAATACTACTACGCCATTGCCTTCATTTGCTCAAAATAAAATCTCATTGATTCAAACATAGTTTAATTTACTGCTAACAGCTCAAGACTTCATGGAGGAGAAAGTGAGGACTGCAGATGCTGGAGATCAGAGTCAAGAGTTTGGTGCTGGAAAAGCACAGCAGGTCAGGCAGCATCCGAGGAGCAGGAGAGTCGATGTTTCAGGCATAAACCCTTCATCATTCCAACTCAAGACTTCTCCCAAGCAAAAGTAAAGCACCATGCACTGCTTAAAAGTTTTCTTCTCAATACATCTCTTCTGTACTTGAACTTCACAAGTGACTGAAGAAGCAGTCAGACTGTCATATGCCAAGGTTATGGGTGGCACGGTGACTCAGTGGTTAGCACTGCTGCCTCACAGCATCAGGGTCCCAGGTTTGATTCTGGCCTCGGGTGACTGTCTATGTGGAGTTTGCACATTCTCCCCGTGTCAGCGTGGGTTTGCTCCTGGTACTCCAGTTTCCTCCCATAGTCCAAAGATGTGCTGGACAGATGAATTGGCCATGTTAAATTGCCCGTAGTGTTACGTGCTTTAGTCAGAGGGAAATGGGACTGGGTGGGTTACTCTTCGAAGGGTCAGTGTGGACTTGTTGGGCCAAAGGGCCTGTTTCCACACTCCAGGGAATCTAATCTAAAATAAATTACTCCATAAACTGCCTTTTTACCAAAAACATTGAGTCTATTCTTCAAATTAAGAGGCAATTTTATTTCAATTTTTCTTTTATCCTTTTAAATGATGTGGATGTTGCTGGCAAGGTTTGCATTTGTTGTGCATTCTTAACTGCCTGGGAACTGAGAGGCTTGCTCAGTCAGTTAAGAGTTAACCCCATTGCTGTGGATCTGGAGTCACACGTAGGCCAGACCAGGTAAGGACAGCAGATCTCCTCTGCCAAGGGACATTAGTGAACCAGATGAGTTCTTACAACAACTGTTGATAGTTGCCATGGTCCCCATCACTGAGATGAGCTATCGTCCAGATTTATCAGCTGAATGCAAATTCCAGCAGCTGCTGTGAGATTTGAACCCACATTCCCAGCACAAGCCTCTGGGTTGTTATTGGAGTGATACCAGCACTATACCAAGCAATTTCCTGTTTCATTCACTAAATTTGAGACCATTGTTAGTTCAAAGGAACAAGAGGTTTTTAAATCAATTTTATCAGTGGATTTCCAGGTAATTATAGCATCACGTAAGCAAAGGTGCAAGTCATTTTCCAAAGCTTCCTGGTGCAGTTCAACGATTTGTATGATGCAGATGTGATAGTATAATGGAACAGGAAATTTGAGGGGAAATTGTGGACTAACATCCAGGTTATGAGTGGTGAAACCCAGCATTGTTTGCAAAGCTGAAAGATGAAAAGGAGAGATTATTGGTCCAATATTCATAAAATCTATGATACACCTGTAGGGATTCCATGGATGGCAATCTCAAAATTTGGAGAAATTCTTTTTAAAATAGTAGAATACAAGTGAAAATAATGTTACCTTTCCCAGTTCTGTCCTCTGCTTCCCCTCCCCTCCCTTTTACCATTGTTCCTTTTCTGAAATACATGATATAACCAATTGCAACCATTTTAAGATTTGTCCATTTTCATGTACCTGCCTCTGCTTCTATCCTGCTTTGGAGATGGGGACAAGTATGTTTTCAGAAAAGCCATTCAGCCCTTTCAACCTGATTTGCTGTTCAACGGACCCACATTTGTTCTATCAGATTCCTCATAAAGATCCATCAGCGAATCACTACAGACTAGAAGTAGGCCATTCAGCACATTGAGTCCACACTGACCCTCCGCAGAGCATCCCACCCAGTTACCTCATGTTTCCAATGGCTAATCCACCTAACCAACACATCCATGGACACTTTAGGCAATTTAACACAGGCAATTCATTTAACCTTTGGATTGTGGGAAGAAACTGGGGCACCTGGAGAAACCCCACACAGGTACAGGGAGAATGTGCAAATTCCACACAGTCGCCTGAGGCTGGAATTGAACCCAGGCCCCTGGCACTGTGAGGCAGCAGTGCTAACCACTGAGCCACAGTGCCATCCAATCAATCTTTGTTGTGAAATTTTCAGCTGACCAAAGAGAATTTTTTTTTCAAATTTATATACAGCTAGCTGAGACTTTACTGGAAAACTTTCCATGCTAGATTCTGCAGATTCTGTTAAATTCTGTAGAATTCAATATTGTAACATAAAGAGGTATCAGAACTGAAACAGCTGGTCCTTTGGCGGGATATTTGCAATGGGTCTTGGAATGACAACAATCGTCTCAATATTTAAGAGTAACTGCAATTGCTTAGTAACTCAGAATAGCCAGCTTCCATGACGTTATCAGCCCTCCCTGATTAAATACAGACAGCTTTAGTTAAACAGACAATACAAATAAAGTTTTGACAATTGATTACAATCTTTGGTATGTTGTTGTCTTGAAATCATTCCATTTCATTCACAAACACAAAGCAAACACATTCCCAGTGTGCAAAGTGAAATCAGTAACCCTGCCATTCAGAGCCAGCACTTTAACACTAAGCACTAGCAAATACATACTGAAAGATTAGGAGATATTTGCCAACTTCAATACCAAGAAGGAGGTTACTAACCAACTAAACTCTCTTCAAACTCAGCTGCTCAATAAGCACAGTGGAAGACAAATTTACTGTGCTGGCTTTGCCAGTAACAGCCACATCTCATGAAAGAATAAGGGAAAAGCAATAATGTTCCTTGTCCAATCTACATTATCTCTAGCCTGAAGGAATCCTGCTATTAATTAAATCAGAAATGTATCAGAATGTGCATTGTACATTCTCGTTTTATCAAATTGTGTAAACTTTAAGTAAAATGATACAAAAACAGAAATTGCTGGACAGCATCTGTAGAGAGAAAACTGAGTTAATGTTTTGAGTCCAGTGACCCTTCTTCAAAGCTCTGTTTTAGTTTCTTACCTTCAGCATCCACAGTTATTTTTGTTTAAGTTTACTAAAACGGCATGTCCGCACTTGGTCACCTTTGTGTTAAGTCTGAACAAAATGATTTGTTGCCACGAATCATTGCAATGCATACTACTGCTTAAGATTTCATTAAGTAGGAAGTGTACTGTGCATTTTTTATAGCTATAACAGCATAAGGTTTCAAAATGTAAATAATTCTTGTGCTCAACCACAGCAAATCAATGTTGGTAGAGATGAACAAATGATAATGCAGAAGTTGGAATGTAGGCTGATTTTCTCTAACTGAGTCTCAAATACTTTTGCAGCACTGTTGACAACCCCTTTTTTGATGATCAAGAGTAATTCCTTGTTGGAGTTTATTGGCCAAATTGGATTTGCCTTGATTTGTTTTGTATACAGGGCTTTCTGGGCAATTTTCCACATTGTTGGTTAAATGCCAGTCTTGTAACTGGTTTGGAACAGCTTGGCTAGGAGTGTGGTAAATTCTGAAGCATTAGCCTTCTGTACTGTTGCTCGAATGTTGTCGGAGCCCATAGTCTTCAGAATCTCTACTACTGCAGGCCATTTTGTAATATCATATGAATCAAATTGGTTGAATCATGGTGTCCATAATGCTGGGGACCTCAGGAGTAGGCCAATATGAATCATCCACTCAGCAGTTCTGGCTGAAGATAGTTGAAAGTTTTTTAGCCCTAATAACATTGAGGATGGGAATCATTGAGGGGTATTCCTATTTGTTAGTTGCTTGGTTGATCACCATTATTCATATGGCAGGATTATAGAGATCTGATCTGTTGGTTGTTTAATCTCTCAGCCCTGTCTACTTCATGCTGTTTCCATTATTTGGTGCCCAAGTTGTCCTGTATTGTCATTTCACCAGGCAGACCCCTCACTTTTCCTTAAATATGTGTCGTGCTGCTCTTGATATGCCCTCCTACACTCTTCATTGAACCAGGGCGATTCTTCCAGCTTTATGGTTATGATACAGTGGAGCGTAGTGAGGGCAGAAGGTGACAGATGGCAGTTGAATATAATTCTGTCTACAATGTTGGATACAATGCACAGAATACAACTCTGTATTCACCAATAGTGCCTAGTATTTTTGGATTGTGCTCAAAATCTATACCAGTCAATAAGATTATCCAGTCAACAAGGGTGGCGTGGTGGCTCAGTGGTTAGCACTGCTGCCTCACAGCACCAGGGACCTGGGTTCAATTTCAGACTTGGGCGACTGTCTGAGTAGAGTTTGCACCCCCCTCTAGGTGCTCTGGTTTCCAGTCCAAAGATGTGCAGGTTAGGTGAATTGGCCATTCTACATTGCCCATAGTGTTCAGGGATGTGTGGGTTAGGTGCATTAGTCAGGGAAAATGTAAAGTAATAGGGTAGGTGAATAAGTCTGGATGGGTTACACTTTAGACGGTTGGTGTGGACTTATTGGGCCAAATGGCCTGTTTCCACACTGTTGGGATTCTATGACATGCAGGGCATCTTCAATGGGAAGATAGATTTGTCTGTGTGGGTGTAGCTGCAAGGTATTCAGAACATTTAACACTTTCTATAATGTAACAGCTCAACTGATTGATCACAGCCCATTCCAACTTGTTATTCCTTCAGTGTTACTGGATCAATGCTGGGGCACCAAAACCATAAAGCTCCAACAGTTCAAGGAGAGAGCCTATTGTCACCTTTTAAAAGGCATTTATAGATGACCAATGAATGCATTCTTACTCTGTGTCAATGCCTGGAACAAAACATAGCAACTATATAGAGAAAAACAGCCATCAGAATGAGTAATGTATGGAATACAGTGAACCAAGAGGCAGGAAAATAGGAAGAGACAGTATTACAGAGTTCTTACTTTCAATATCATGACAATTTTGAGAATTAAGCTAACATTCTGCCTTCACTGGCAGTGCAATTGCCAACAGTACAAGACATGATTACCAGCAACACCATGGGGCATGTACAATAGTATCAAACTAAATATTTACTTCATATAGCAGCCTGGTGCCCCTGAAATGGATTGCAGCACCAATGAGCCCATCTCACCTGTCACCTCATTGTCTGATTGGTGAACCCCCCGGGGTATTGAGGGGGCTGGAAACAGGGCATCACACCAAGCAAAGAATGGGAGGGGAGAAGAGGACTGTGAGTAGAGGATGGAAGATTGATTGGGAAATAAGACAGAGAAGGGAGCAATAGATGAACCTAGGAGGGGGCAGTGAAGAGCAACAGTGAATGGAATGGCGAGAGTGGGGACAGTGAACCTGGGGGGGGTAGCCAACAGGGTCGCAAGCCAACAACAAACTGAACAATGAAGGAAACCGTGAGCAGGGCTGCAATGGGACCAAGGGATGGGATAGCGATTGAGATGACAGAGGTTGGTGAAGAGAAAAGCAGCAATAAAGAGTGTCTCTTGTCTGTGTCATGGGACACATGATGATGACAATGTCAACAACACCAACTTCCTGGTGAAGTGCATCAGGAGGAAATACACTGGAGTTATAAAGCAAGGAGAACTTTGATTCCAACAATAAGAACCTAACACTATAACTCTGAAGAACCTGTGTCATGAATGGATCAGGCTCGAGTGAAGAACAACATGAAATTAGTTTCAACATGGAAAATTCAAGAACAATTTTTGGCAAAGGCCATTTTGCTCCCCAGTGCTCGTGAACATGGCTCAGCATGATAAGCAGTGCCAGCCATTTACTGTAATTTGCAGGGAGATGGGCATACAGTAATCCTGACCACAGGCTGTCTCAGGTTTCTTTAACTTTGTGTGGCAATAGTGATAACACTACATTAACCAGCGCTACCCAAGTTCTATACTGCAACTACTTACGTTAACCAGCATAAACAAACAACTCCAGCACTTGAAGGGGGGTGGTGGGGGAGTATTTCTAATTTTGGAGACTACAGAAACAAGCCTATAAGACATAGGAACAGTAGTAGATCATTCAACCCATCAAATCTGCTCCACCATTCAATTAGATCATGGCTGATCTGATGAATCTCAACTTCACTTTCTGAGCCTTTCCCCATATCCCTTATTGATTAAAAATATTGATCTTCAACCGCAACAGCCTTCTGGGGTAAAGAATTTCACAGATTCTCTTCCTCAGAGAAGAAATTTCTCCTTATCTCTATCTTAAATGGGTGACACCTTAACCTGAGATTATGTCCTCCTCTCCTTGACTTTCCCACACGGAGAAACAACCCCATTCTGTATAGCTCTATAAGTCTATTCTTCATGTCAAAAAGCATTACCTCACATTATTGTCCATCTTTCAAGCTCTTTTGCCCTTGCAACCATTTGACTTTCCACCTATTTTTATGTCATTCACAAATTTGGCTACAACATGTTCACTTTTCACATCAAAGTCATTAATATATATTGTGAATAATTGTGTCCCTAGCACTGATCCCTGTGGCACACCACTAGTTAAACATTACTATCCTAACTATGTCCCCTTTATCCCAACTCAGTTAGCTAATCCCCTACCCATACTGGCATGAGTCCCAAAACCACATGTTCTTACCTCATTGAGTAGTCTTATTTGATTTTTATTGTCATGTGCATTTTACAGTAAGAATACAATAAAATACAGTGAAATGCTTTCATTTGTCTCCACAAAACAGTGCCATTTTGAATAATTTATTAATAAGGAAGGTAAAGATGTGGCTTAAAGAGAGTCCATCAGTCAGTCCTGAGCCAGCTCATCACCATCAACAACAACTGTGTAGCCATCTATACTAAACCCAACCGATATCGAAGTTGCCAATCCTCAGGCACCATCTTTGCCACAGGCCCAATATTCCTCGCCATCGCTTGCACTGGACCAAACGAGGTCAGAGTCACAACTTTTGTGGCTGGGCCCAAAGTTGCCAATGACCCAACCAATAATGAGTTGCTGATCCTCAGCCACCATCTTTTGCCGCTGGGCCGATCTCACCGGCTTTGCCTCAACCGGTGTAACAGCTGCTGATTCCAGGCCCTTTGCTTTCTCTGGAAAAATGATTAGGGCCTCACTCTTCCCTGCACTGGGACCACTCGAGGTCTATGCCCTGGGCTCTCACTGCCTCTGGTCAAAGCAAGGTCAGGGGAAAAAAAAGACAGAAAAAGAAACGCAATCAGAGTGAACAGACCTCAGCACTGGAGCATGCCTGGGGGATCAGGAGGGTTAGCTTTTCACCCAAGTCTGTCAGTCTCCTGGTCACTGGGAATCTGAAGCCCTGCCCACTTGTATTACTTCACCAAAATGATCACGCTCATGCTCTGCTCACCCTGAACGTGCTTCCCTGAAAATGTAGCATCTTACTGAATGGCTTTAAGAAATCCAAATTTATTACAGCTGCTGGTTCCCTTTATCTATCTTGCTGGTTACCTCCTCGAAGACTTATCATAAATTTGTGACGCAAGGTTTTCCTTTCATGAAGCCAAACTGACTGTCTTACTTGACTACGCATTTCTAAACGGTCTGCTGGCACCTCCTGTATAATGGACTGTAATATTTTCCCAATGAGGGCTGTTAAGCTAACTGGCTGATTTGAGCTGACTGATTTGTTTTATGACTCCTTCACTTTTTGAATAAAGTTCTTACATTGGCAGTTTTCCAAACCTCTGGGACTTTGAGATTCTCAGGAACCTTGGAAGATTATTGCAACGCATCCACTATCTCTGTAACTACCTCCATTAAAAGCCTGGGATGCATCCAGGTCCAGGTGGAGTAAAAGTACACACTGAGTAAAGATGGTGGAAGGGTTCTGAATACTAAAAAAGTAACAAAATACTACAGACAAAACCTGAAACAAAAACCAGAGAAAATGCTAGAATAGCTCAGCTAATGTGGCAGCATCTCTGGAGAGAGATACAGGGGTATTTCAAGTTGATTACCATTTATCATAACTCGCTTATACTAAAATTCCTCAATCTTTTGCATTGATTCAGCCACCCGCACTGATGGAAACCAGTCTCAGTTATATGCAGGCAAAAGTGGATACTGCAGATGCTGGAGATTAGAGTCAAGATTAGAGTAGTGCTGGAAAAGCACAGCAGGGTCAGGCAGCATCCGAGGAGCAGGAAAATTGATGTTTCGGGCAAAAGCCCTGCATCAGGAATGAGCCCTTCATTCCTGATGCTCAGCTTTTGCCCCAAATGTTGATTTTGCTGCTCCCTGGATGCTTGACTCAGTTATATGCAATATGACAACAAATTGGGATTGATATACACAAAACGTGTTACATGCTGACATCTAGTGGTCAGCATCTGCAACTACGTATTGACAAAAATTAAACTGAAAATGTATTATGAAATGTGGTACAAATGCAGGGTTTTGTTAAACAGTTGTGTTTTTACAAATATCTAATTTGAGGTGAAACAAAGCTCCCTTGACTGACATGGGCAGAGGAGGGAGAGAAATATCCACCAGAGTTTAGAAAAAGTTTTTGGAGTTTAGATGAATGAGAGGAGATTTCATTGAGGTATCGAAGGTGCTAAAAGCAATTAACAAAGTAGACGTAGAGCAGATGTTTCTCCTTGTGGAGCACTCTAGAACAAGAGTTCATAGTTTTTAGGCTCTGGGGAAAATCAGTGGAATTTACTACTCCAGAGTGTGAAGAACATGGGATACTGAATAAACTTAAGAAGGAAACAGATGAACTTTTAATTAATCATGGATGAAAGGGGTATGGGAGGCAGAAGAGAAAGCGATGATGAGGTCAGCCATGACACAATCATAGTAAATGGTGGGACAGGGGCTAAATTGCATAATCCTGCTCCTAGTTCTTATGTTTTTACGTCAGATTACTCATCCATTCTGTGGTGCTCCACTTTCATTATTCTCAGTGCAAGAATCCAAGTCCTGGTGGATAATTCCATGAATGGAGGTTCTTCCACTTCTAGTCTCAGTCGTCACACCAATCTTACTTGTCGCCACACCCTCCTGTCCCTAACCTAAATTGGAATAGGATGTGACTGACTTTTTGTGCTAAGTATTCCAATATCTTCCCTCTCCCTGAGGTATTGCAGTGTCTGTAGTTCAGTCTCCAGCTCACCAACTGAGCCAAAGTTCTGCAGCTGTGGATGTCTTTGATCACACTGGCATCGCTCAGCTCCCAGAAACTGTAGCCACAACACACCACCTGCCCTGACATCTTTATTATGCATTAAGAAAACAAGTAATAAACTTTGTTAATAAGAGTTCCATTTAATAATACTGTTCATAAAACCTTACAATTAATACGTTACCAAGGTTTCAAATGATACAAGAAAAATACTCAACCAATTAACCACCCGCTTTCGTGAGACATCACACCGATTCTGTCCAGAATATGACTAGTCCTCACTGGATAGCTGTAAAACTGTCCTGCACAAGTTTAGCAACTTCCTTCCTATATCAGGGAGACCAAAATTGAACACAGTATTCCAAACGTGGCCTAATCAATGTCCAGTATGGCCACAATATGACATCCCAACTCCTGTATTCAATGCACTGACCAATAAAGGCAAGTATTCTGAACATCATCTTCACTAACCCTTTTACCTGTAACTCCACTTTCAAGGAACTATAAACCTGCAACCTAAAGCCTCTCTGTTCAGCACCAACTCCTTTTGCCCTACCATTAAGTGTTTAAGTCCTGCCCAGATTTGCCTCAACAAAATGCAGCATCTCACGTTTATTGAAATTAAACTCCATCTTCCATTCCTCATCCCATCTGGATGAGTTGGAAGGCCTGTGGAAGTTAAAGATGAAGCAATTCTAAAATTGCTAAAATTTAATACAGTCTTACAATCAAGCCAAGTTATTTAGGAAGTGTTGGTCCTGGTTTTCTAAATAAGTTCCAGAAAACTGTAAACCTCATTCCAACAGCAATAAAAGCAGAATTTGAGATCTACTCTCCTGAAGACCAGTGCAAAACGCCACAAAAGATTTAGTCGTATGACTTTGGTTGCAAGTTCAAAGAAGCCAGAGTTACTGAGCTCTAT